>NC_086449.1:638247275-638527275 GCF_028390025.1 Pseudophryne corroboree
AGTGCCCCCCCTCTCTGTTTTAACCTTGTTTCTGTAGTGCAGTGCAGGGGAGAGCCTGGGAGCCTTCCCACCAGCATTTCTGTGAGGGAAAATGGCGCTGTGTGCTGAGGAGAATAGGCTCCGCCCCCTTTTCGGCGGGCTTCTTCTCCCGTTTTTCTGAGACCTGGCAGGGGTTAAATACATCCATATAGCCCCAGGGGCTATATGTGATGTATTTTTTAGCCAGAACAAGGTAATCTCATTGCTGCCCAGGGCGCCCCCCACAGCGCCCTGCACCCTCCGTGACCGCTGGTGTGAAGTGTGTGACAACAATGGCGCACAGCTGCAGTGCTGTGCGCTACCTCATGAAGACTCAAAAGTCTTCTGCCGCCGGTTTCTGGACCTCTTAACTTTTCGGCATCTGCAAGGGGGTCGGCGGCGCGGCTCCGGGACCGGACTCCATGGCTGGGCCTGTGTTCGATCCCTCTGGAGCTAATGGTGTCCAGTAGCCTAAGAAGCCAATCCATCCTGCACGCAGGTGAGTTCACTTCTTCTCCCCTAAGTCCCTCGTTGCAGTGAGCCTGTTGCCAGCAGGACTCACTGTAAAATAAAAAACCTAAAAACTTTTTCTAAGCAGCTCTTTAGGAGAGCCACCTAGATTGCACCCTGCTCGGACGGGCACAAAAACCTAACTGAGGCTTGGAGGAGGGTCATAGGGGGAGGAGCCAGTGCACACCACCTGATCCTAAAGCTTTATTTTTGTGCCCTGTCTCCTGCGGAGCCGCTAATCCCCATGGTCCTGACGGAGTCCCCAGCATCCACTAGGACGTCAGAGAAATAAGGATAGATCACTAAGTTAACATTGCATAAACTTCAAATAGTGTCCCTTACACCAATTTACATGACATTTTGCAATAAACAAAAGTGATTTAGGCATGAAAATGGTGGTAAAGCGGGCACAGACACCAGATTTCATCATTTTGAATAAGAAGCTGTAGCTGTGCAAGGGTTAAACAGCGTTGGTCAAAAGATTTGACACTTGAAACTCACACAGGGTGGTCACTTACATATCACCCACTTGCAGTTTGTCTTGACCAACAAGCATTTGGGCATGAAAATGGTGGTAAAGCGGGCACAGACACCAGATTTCATCATTTTGAATAAGAAGCTGTAGCTGTGCAAGGGTTAAACAGCGTTGGTCAAAAGATTTGACACTTGAAACTCACACAGGGTGGACACTTACATATCACCCACTTGCAATTTGCCTTGACCAACAAGCATTTGGGCATGAAAATGGTGGTAAAGCGGGCACAGACACCAGATTTCATCATTTTGAATAAGAAGCTGTAGTTGTGCAAGGGTTAAATAGCGTTGGTCAACAGATTTGACACTTGAACCTCACACAGGGTGGTCACTTACATATCACCCACTTGCAATTTGCCTTGACCAACAAGCATTTGGGCATGAAAATGGTGGTAAAGCGGACACAGACACCAGATTTCATCATTTTGAATAAGAAGCTGTAGTTGTTCAAGGGTTAAACAGCGTTGGTCAACAGATTTGACACTTGAAACTTACACAGGGTGGTCACTTACATATCACCCACTTGCAATTTGCCTTGACCAACAGGCATTTGGGCATGAAAATGGTGGTAAAGCGGGCACAGACACCAGATTTCATCATTTTGAATAAGAAGCTGTAGCTGTGCAAGGGTTAAACAGCGTTGGTCAAAAGATTTGACACTTGAACCTCACACAGGGTGGTCACTTACATATCACCCACTTGCAATTTGCCTTGACCAACAAGCATTTGGGCATGAAAATGGTGGTAAAGCGGGCACAGACACCAGATTTCATCATTTTGAATAAGAAGCTGTAGTTCTGCAAGGGTTAAACAGCGTTGGTCAACAGATTTGACACTTGAACCTCACACAGGGTGGTCACTTACATATAACCCACTTGCAATTTGCCTTGACCAACAAGCATTTGGGCATGAAAATGGTGGTAAAGCGGGTACAGACACCAGATTTCATCATTTTGAATAAGAAGCTGTAGCTGTGCAAGGGTTAAACAGCGTTGGTCAACAGATTTGACACTTGAAACTCACACAGGGTGGTCACTTACATATAACCCATTTGCAATTTGCCTTGACCAACAAGCATTTGGGCATGAAAATGGTGGTAAAGCGGGCACAGATACCAGATTTCAAAATTTTGAATAAGAAGCTGTAGCTGTGCAAGGGTTAAACAGCGTTGGTCAAAAGATTTGACACTTGAACGTCACACAGGGTGGTCACTTACATATCACCCACTTGCAAGTTGCCTTGACCAACAAGCATTTGGGCATGAAAATGGTGGTAAAGCGGGCACAGACACCAGATTTCATAATTTTGAATAAGAAGCTGTAGTTGTGCAAGGGTTAAACAGCGTTGGTCAACAGATTTGACACTTGAATCTCACACAGGGTGGTCACTTACATATCACCCACTTACAATTTGCCTTGACCAACAAGCATTTGGGCATGAAAATGGTGGTAAAGCGGGTACAGACACCAGATTTCATCATTTTGAATAAGAAGCTGTAGCTGTGCAAGGGTTAAACAGCGTTGGTCAACAGATTTGACACTTTAATCTCACACAGGGTGGTCACTTACATATCACCCATTTGCAATTTGCCTTGACCAACAAGCATTTGGGCATGAAAATGGTGGTAAAGCGGGCACAGATACCAGATTTCATCATTTTGAATAAGAAGCTGTAGCTGTGCAAGGGTTAAACAGTGTTGGTCAACAGATTTGACACTTGAATCTCACACAGGGTGGTCACTTACATATCACCCATTTGCAATTTGCCTTGACCAACAAGCATTTGGGCATGAAAATGGTGGTAAAGCGGGCACAGATACCAGATTTCATCATTTTGAATAAGAAGCTGTAGCTGTGCAAGGGTTAAACAGCGTTGGTCAAAAGATTTGACACTTGAACCTCACACAGGGTGGTCACTTACATATCACCCACTTGCAAGTTGCCTTGACCAACAAGCATTTGGGCATGAAAATGGTGGTAAAGCGGGCACAGACACCAGATTTCATAATTTTGAATAAGAAGCTGTAGTTGTGCAAGGGTTAAACAGCGTTGGTCAACAGATTTGACGCTTGAATCTCACACAGGGTGGTCACTTACATATCACCCACTTACAATTTGCCTTGACCAACAAGCATTTGGGCATGAAAATGGTGGTAAAGCGGGTACAGACACCAGATTTCATCATTTTGAATAAGAAGCTGTAGCTGTGCAAGGGTTAAACAGCGTTGGTCAACAGATTTGACACTTTAATCTCACACAGGGTGGTCACTTACATATCACCCATTTGCAATTTGCCTTGACCAACAAGCATTTGGGCATGAAAATGGTGGTAAAGCGGGCACAGATACCAGATTTCATCATTTTGAATAAGAAGCTGTAGCTGTGCAAGGGTTAAACAGCGTTGGTCAAAAGATTTGACACTTGAAACTCACACAGGGTGGACACTTACATATCACCCACTTGCAAGTTGCCTTGACCAACAAGCATTTGGGCATGGAAATGGTGGTAAAGCGGGCACAGACACCAGATTTCATCATTTTGAATAAGAAGCTGTAGTTGTGCAAGGGTTAAACAGCGTTGGTCAACAGATTTGACACTTGAAACTTACACAGGGTGGTCACTTACATATCACCCACTTGCAATTTGCCTTGACCAACAGGCATTTGGAAATGAAAATGGTGGTAAAGCGGGCACAGACACCAGATTTCATCATTTTGAATAAGAAGCTGTAGCTGTGCAAGGGTTAAACAGCGTTGGTCAACAGATTTGACACTTGAAACTTACACAGGGTGGTCACTTACATATCACCCACTTGCAATTTGCCTTGACCAACAAGCATTTGGGCATGAAAATGGTGGCAAGGCGGGCACAGACACCAGATTTCATCATTTTGAATAAGAAGCTGTAGTTCTGCAAGGGTTAAACAGCGTTGGTCAACAGATTTGACACTTGAATCTCACACAGGGTGGTCACTTACATATCACCCACTTGCAAGTTGCCTTGTCCAACAAGCATTTGGGCATGAAAATGGTGGTTAAAAGCGGGCACAGACACCAGATTTCATAATTTTGAATAAGAAGCTGTAGCTGTGCAAGGGTTAAACAGCGTTGGTCAAAACATTTGACACTTGAAACTCACACAGGGTGGTCACTTACATATCACCCACTTGCAAGTTGCCTTGACCAACAAGCATTTGTGCATGTAAATGGTGGTAAAGCGGGTACAGACACCAGATTTCATCATTTTGAATAAGAAGCTGTAGTTGTGCAAGGGTTAAACAGCGTTGGTCAACAGATTTGACACTTGAACTCACACAGGGTGGTCACTTACATATCACCCACTTGAAATTTGCCTTGACCAACAGGCATTTGGGCATGAAAATGGTTGTAAAGCGGGCACAGATACCAGATTTCATCATTTTGAATAAGAAGCTGTAGCTGTGCAAGGGTTAAACAGCGTTGGTCAAAAGATTTGACACTTGAAACTCACACAGGGTGGTCACTTACATATCACCCACTTGCAAGTTGCCTTGACCAACAAGCATTTGGGCATGAAAATGGTGGTAAAGCGGGTACAGACACCAGATTTCATCATTTTGAATAAGAAGCTGTAGTTGTGCAAGGGTTAAACAGCGTTGGTCAACAGATTTGACACTTGAATCTCACACAGGGTGGTCACTTACATATCACACACTTACAATTTGCCTTGACCAACAAGCATTTGGGCATGAAAATGGTGGTAAAGCGGGTACAGACACCAGATTTCATCATTTTGAATAAGAAGCTGTAGCTGTGCAAGGGTTAAACAGCGTTGGTCAAAAGATTTGACACTTGAAACTCACACAGGGTGGTCACTTACATATCACCCACTTGCAATTTGCCTTGACCAACAAGCATTTGGGCATGAAAATGGTGGTAAAGCGGGCACAGACACCAGATTTCATCATTTTGAACAAGAAGCTGTAGCTGTGCAAGGGTTAAACAGCGTTGGTCAAAAGATTTGACACTTGAAACTCGCACAGGGTGGTCACTTACATATCACACACTTGCAAGTTGCCTTGACCAACAAGCATTTGGGCATGAAAATGGTGGTAAAGCGGGTACAGACACCAGATTTCATCATTTTGAATAAGAAGCTGTAGTTGTGCAAGGGTTAAACAGCGTTGGTCAAAAGATTTGACACTTGAATCTCACACAGGGTGGTCACTTACATATCACCCACTTGCAATTTGCCTTGACCAACAAGCATTTGGGCATGAAAATGGTGGCAAGGCGGGCACAGACACCAGATTTCATCATTTTGAATAAGAAGCTGTAGCTGTACAAGGGTTAAACAGCGTTGGTCAACAGATTTGACACTTGAAACTCACACAGGGTGGTGACCAACAAGCAATTGCAAGTGGGTGATATGTAAGTGTCCACCCTGTGTGAGTTTCAAGTGTCAAATCTTTTGACCAACGCTGTTTAACCCTTGCACAGCTACAGCTTCTTATTAAAAATTATGAAATCTGGTGTCTGTGCCCGCTTTACCACCATTTTCATGCCCAAATGCTTGTTGGTCAAGGCAAATTGCATGTGGGTGATATGTAAGTGAACACCCTGTGTGGGTTTCAAGTGTCAAATCTGTTGGCCAATGCTGTTTAACCCTTGCACAACTACAGCTTCTTATTCAAAATAATGAAATCTGGTGTCTGTGCCCGCTTTACCACCATTTTCATGCCCAAATGCTTGTTGGTCAAGGCAAATTGCATGTGGGTGATATGTATGTGAACACCCTGTGTGGGTTTCAAGTGTCAAATCTGTTGGCCAACGCTGTTTAGCCCTTGCAGAACTACAGCTTCTTATTCAAAATGATGAAATCTGGTGTCTGTGCCCGCTTTACCACCATTTTCAAGCCCAAATGCTTGTTGGTCAAGACAAACTGCAAGTGGGTGATATGTAAGTGACCACCCTGTGTGAGGTTCAAGTGTCAAATCTTTTGACCAACGTGGTTTAACCCTTGCACAGCTACAGCTTCTTATTCAAAATGATGAAATCTGGTGTCTGTGCCCGCTTTACCACCATTTTCATGCCCAAATGCTTTTTGGTCAAGACAAACTGCAAGTGGGTGATATGTAAGTGACCACCCTGTGTGAGTTTCTTTTTTTTTCCAAATATGTTTATTAAATACCTCCAAAATATGGTACAGAAGTAAGGAAAAAACCGCATACATATCAAACATATCTACATCAAAGTAGGCAAATAAGAAAGGTAAAAGTACACAGCATATATGAGTAGGTGGAGGAAATTTTCCAATTTTCCAAAACAATCAACAAGAACAAACTGTAAACCACCAGAAGAGCGGCGGTCAGGCTATAATATATTGAGAATGGGACTGAATATGACTGACTAAAAACTGACACTCAATTCCGGCAGTTCAAATAACAAAAAGAAAAAGAAAAAAAAAAGGGGAGGTAAAAAAGAACATCACAAAAACGTTAGAACAAAAATAGGCAAAAACACCTACCAAGAGCCACAGGCCACCGATCCGTCCATAGAAGTGTCCAACCAATCCGCCAGGGAAGAAACAGGAGAAATAAGAAGAAAGGGGAAAGAAAAGAAGAAGTGTGTGGAGAGGGAAGTACGGATGAAGAAGAAGAGGGGGAGGGGAAGATAGGAGGCTCAGTCAGTTAGAGAAAGTTGGCTATCAAGTTGTCGGAGAGAGTACCAAAAGTTAGATTGGAAACATTTATGTATTGCTAGTTTAGTGTGGGCAGGGAGGGTACAAATGTATTTATCCCAGCACTTAAAGAGTGCAGGAGTCAGGGTTTCCTTGTGGATAGAGGCCTCCAGCCAGTCCATATTAAATAAGAAGAGTAACCTAGAAGTAGCCATAGGGAGAGTAGGAGAGGTAGGATGGATCCACTGTTGCAATATAGCTTTTTTCCCCACTGCTGAAAGTAGCACTATCAATTTTTTATCAGTGCGTGGAATTCCAGGTTGGTCCGACAGATGACCAAAGAGGGCCCAGGGAGCAGTGCATTGAAAGGGGATGCCTAGCGTTGAGGTGCCATAGTGGTGTAAGGTATGCCAGAATTTTTGGATGACAGGGCAGGCCCAGAGACAATGGAAAAGGTCAGCTTCTACCGTTGAGCATTTATTACATCCGGCCCTATCTGATATACCCATTAGAAAACCTTGTTTGGGCGAAATATATGCCCTGTGTAGCAGTTTATAGGCCATTTCCTGATATATACTAGCCGGTATTAGTTTAAGGGTCATAAAAAAAGTATCTAGTAGGGTGTCTACTGTGAGTGTAGGAACTTGGGAGATCCATTTAGCCAGATCAGGAAAATCAGTGTGGGGGTCCAGTTCAGTGCGGATGCGTGCATAGATAGAAGATATGGAGTATGTGTTGGAGCGTAAAAGGGAGTCTAAGGGGTTAACAAAGTCTTTTCCCGTGAGGTGAGGGAGAACGGATGTAAGATAATGTATAGCCTGGGAGTAGTAAAATCCATGCAGGGGTGAAATTGCATATTTCTCAATAGCCTCCTGGAATGGCAAAGGAGTGTGAGTAGGTGTCATCAGATTACGTAGAGTCTTTAAACCAGAGGAGCACCAAGCACCAAAAGGCAAAGAGGCAGTACCATTTTGGAACTCCAGGTTTCCAAGCAAAGGTAGAGATACTGAGTAATAATATTTGAGACCAAGGGCTTTCCTAGCCATTTTCCACGCCTTAATAGTGGAAGACAATAGCGGGTTATCAAATTGGGAAGATTTTATTTGAGAGGGCCGGGCATGTAGGAGGTAAGCAAGAGAGAGAGGAGCACAAAGCTGAGATTCTAACTTGGTATCTGTGAATACATCGTTGCCACTGAGCCAATCCATAGCGAAACGTAGTAAGCACGCTAGATTGTATTGTTTAATGTTTGGTAGGTTTACACCCCCTTGGCGCACCGATTGCGTCATTTTTTTTAGGCTTATCCTGGGGCGCTTACGGTTCCATATAAACTTGGAAAGCAAGGTATTAAGTAAAGAAAAGTCGGAGTTAGTGAGAAGAATGGGAGTCATTTGGAGAATATACAGGAGTTTCGGGAAGCTTGCCATCTTAAACAGGTTGCATCTCCCTAACATATTAAGGGGAAGGTTTTGCCATAGGCTAAGTTCAGTCTGTATTTTATGTACGATCGGGGTAATATTACGTGCATAGAGGGTGGAGAGATGTTGTGGTAGAGCCACTCCTAAAAAGGTGATATGCGAGGGGGCCCATCTAAACGGGAAGGGTCTAATCCAACCCAGTCTCGCCTGGCCAAATATGGCCAGGGCTTCAGACTTGGCAAAGTTAATGGAGAAGCCAGCAAAAGACGAAAATCTGTCAATTGCCTCTACCAATACAGGAAGGGAGCGTTTAGGGTCAGAGGTACATATAAGTAGGTCATCTGCGAAGGCTATAACTTTGAGTTCGCGATCCCCAATAACAATGCCTCTAAACCCAGGTAGTAGTTGGATATAACGAATAAAAGGTTCCAAGGCCAAATTAAAAAGCAGAGGGGAGAGAGGGCATCCTTGTCTGGTGCCTCTCTCAAGAAAAAAGGAAGAGGAGGCCACATTATTAACTACCACCTGGGCCATCGGAGCAGTGCAGAGGGTCCGCATTAGACTACAGAAATTAGTGCCAAATTGCTGATGGGAGAGCACTCTAAAAAGGTGTGGCCAAGCGATTTTATCGAAGGCCTTTTCGGCGTCTAGACTGATAAGAATATTGTCTTCCAAATTATGAAGGCGGGTATGGGAAATAGCAGCTATCGCCGATCTAATACCTTGTACAGATTGTCTGCCTTTAATAAAGCCTAATTGGGCCGGGGAAATGAGATGAGGCAGACAAGACTGTAGACGGTTGGCCATTAGTTTGGTAAGCAATTTGAAGTCTTGGTTAAGAAGTGAGATAGGGCGATAAGAACCCACAAGGGAGGGATCTTTACCCGGCTTGGGTATTACGATTATCCGTGCCTCATTGAAGTATAAGGGTATAGTTCTGGAGGTAAAGATATGATTATATAATTTGGCTAGAGTGGGTGTGATTTCAGCATTAAGTAATTTATAATATTCAGCCCCAAAGCCATCAGGGCCTGGGCTCTTGCCGTTTGGTAAAGATTTGATAGTTGTGAGTATCTCTTCCTCAGTTATAGACATCTCGAGAAGGTCCCTGTCATCTCGAGAGAGGACAGGAAGCTGAGCGTCATACAGAAAGGATTTACCTGTCTCCACGTTATCTGGCTCTGCTGTATATAGGGATTTGTAAAACTGCATAAATTCGGCGCAAATGGCTGTCGGATCTGATATAATAGTGTCTGAAGATTTAACCACCTCAACCCATGTGCGCGTCCGGGGTCCCCGAGCGAGGTTTGCCAAGAGTCTGCCCGATTTATTACCCCATCTAAAAAATTTGTTCCGCTGGTAATCATATCGTGTCTGGGCCTGCTCTGTTAGGAAGGTATCATATACTTGTTTAGCAGTCAGGTAAGCCTCTTTATGTGCGGGAGTGTCGGAACGCTTATACGTTCTATAAGTTGAGGTGAGAAGGGAGCTCAGTTCATGGAGGCGGGAGTTAAATGCTTTGCGTTTGGAATTTACGTATGAGATAATGTGGCCCCGGATAACAGCTTTAGAGGCGCTCCAGAACAGTGAGACATCCTCCGCCTGGGTCAAATTATCAGAAACGTAGGTGTGCCAAGTGTGTCTAAGGTGTAGGAGAAAATCCTCAGAGTGAGTAAGATAGGCAGGGAATCGCCAGCATTTGGAAAAGCATTGGGGCAACGCAAGCTTAAGAGAGATCATAATAGGGGCATGGTCTGAGATAATAATATTTTGAATCGATGTGTGAGTGACTTTAGGAAAGAGGTGTCGGGATAAGAAAATATAATCAATACGGGAGTGTGTGGAGTGGGGGTGAGAGTAGAAAGAGTAATCACGAAGAAGAGGGTGATGGATACGCCAAGGGTCAGAGAGAGCAAGTTGTGAACAGAGGGAAGAAAGAAGATCATAGCCGGATTTGGAGGATGAAGTACTCACCCCAGACCTGTCCATGGACGGATCGATGACCGTGTTGAAATCTCCTCCTGGGATTAGATTAGAGCTCCCCCAAGAGGAAAGTTTCTGTAGGACAACTGCAAAAAAATCCTGTTGAGAGACATTTGGGGCATATAGATTAAGGAGAGTATACAAGACATTATCAATAATCACATCTAGCAAAATAAATCTCCCATTAGGATCGAGAAATTTTCTGCGTATCGAATATTGTAGGGACTTGTGAAAAAGGATGGCAACTCCCCTGGTCTTATTAGAGTAAGGGGCCGAGATACAATCCCCGATCCAGGGGGCACGTAGAGTGTTACGGGGATCGTCCAGCCAATGTGTTTCCTGTAAGAAGGTGATGTGAGGGGTCAAACGGTGGAGGTGGGAGAGCACTTTCTTACGCTTCACTGGAGCGTTAAGGCCCTCCACATTCCATGATACTATATTGAAGGCAAGGAGTGGGGTATCTTCCGCGGCGGCGGGGGGAGTAGGAGCAGGGTCAGCTATATCAGCCTATACCGATGGTTGGGAATGCAAGAAAAAATATACTAGAGGTAAAGTAGGGCCCCTGCCCGTCCCAGCGAGCGGGAAGGGGTTGACCCATGGAGGATCGGGGTCGGCAGGTCTGGCAGGTGCAACCAACAATATTAAACAGTAACATAGAAAACAAACAAGAAAAACAAGAAAATTTACAGCTCATTGTATACACAGAGCTGCGCAATTATTCCTCTCCACGTGACCTGCAGATGGAGAAAAAAAAAGAGAGAAAAACATGCATGCAAGCAATAATAACAGTGCAACAGTCAAGTGGGTAAACTCGAGAAGTGGGCCTTGGCGAGTGTTATGTCATCGAAGAACAACGGCTTGCCGTCCTCGAAGACCCGCAGCCGGGCCGGGTACAGGAGAGAGAATTTGATTTTGGCATTAAACAGTTGCTTGCACAACGGGGCAAACTCCTTGCGTTTAGCAGCGACAATGGTGGAAAAATCCTGAAATATCAAGAGCCGATCTCCGTTGTAGGTTAAGCTATCCGTCTTCCGGTAGTGGTCTAAGAGTCGAGCTTTGTCGGCATAATTAAGGATTTTCATGATCACCGGGCGAGGGCGACCAGAGTTCGTTTTACGTTCAGGGCCTATTCTATGTGCCCGCTCAATAGCCAGAGGGGCACCTTTGAGATCCATGGCCAGTTGTTGCGGTATCCAGTTAGAGAGAAGATCAAGTAACTCATAGCCTTTGACCGATTCGGGGATACCCACCACCCGGAGATTACTTCTGCGTCCGCGATTCTCCAAATCATCTAGCTTCTGGGTCAGATCCGAAATGTCGCTTTGCTGTGAATTAATGGTGAGTTGTGCTGCATGCAAATCATCCTCCAGGGTAGACACCCTCTGTTCGACGTCATCTAAGCGGCCAGAGTGTTGAGTTAATTTGGATAGAGTAGAGTCAATAGCTTCTCTAAGGCCCGCCAGTTTTTCATCTAGTAGAGGGCCCAGCACCGCCGCAATATCCGCAGGTTTCATTTTGGGAGGCTTATTGGCCGGAGCAGACTTGCGTTTTTGTAAGGACCTGGAACGGGTGACAGAGCAATCTGAATCAGACGAGTGTCTCCACACAGTATCGCCTCGGGTTGTAGAGGCGGGGTCAGCAATTGACATCGGGGTGGGTATGAGAAATTTTTCCATAAAAATAAGCGGGCAACGGAGAACCGATTTATACAGTAGGAGTCGCCTCACGCAAGGAGCAGGCTATAATGAGGTCACATGGAGAGGAAAAAAGAAGCGGAAGTATAACAGGTTACATCTCAACGAGTAATAGCTCAGGACCGGTAGGCATCAGTCCGTGAACAGCGCACATGGGCGAGGAGAAATGTCACACAGGTGTAGAGGCCGGCATGGGTTTATGGGTGGAGCAGGTGGAGCTTCCGAGATATAGGTGATCGCAGCAGCGCCTATTCCAGCAGGGGTGCAGGGTCAGCTCTCTGCAGGGTGAAAGCCTCCGGGCAGATGGCGGCAGGGCTGTTAAAGTTTGCACCTGTTGTTTCAAGGTGTAATATGATAACTGTCACAACTGAGGGCCTGAGCTGACGGGAGGCAGCCTCAGTTGTAGGGGCTGAGATGTACCGGAACCTGGGAGGTTGTATCAGACCCCTGGACATGTAAGTAACATGGATAATAACTGCCCGAAGGCGTGACCACGACAACTTAGATAAAAGTCAATGATGTTTATTATGACAACTCCGCATCACAGCAGCAATAAAAGAAAACGTAAAAGTCAGCAAAGAATAAATACAGTTCCTGAGTACTACAGCATGGCAGGAGCCACAGGGCACTGGTAGTGTGAGATAGTTCTTATGATCTTCTAGATGGAAAGTCCTTACCAGGCCCGGCTGTAGCAATGGAGATAACCCAGGATTGTACCAGCTGGTGTTCCAGGAAGAGCTGGGTTGCTGAAGGTAAAACAGCTGCTGTGGATACTGGCTGGAACCAGACTGTTGTTAGCACGGAGTGGATACTGGCTGGAACCAGTTAAATAATAAATGAACTTTGGGAGCGATGAAATGTGAACTGAAATGTAGAACTTGAGAGCGGAGAAATAATAATTCCGGTGGAGAGTGGTAAAGTGTAGAAAGGACACCGGCCCTTTAAGGGAAGCTGTATTCTGCTGGAAGCTGAGGCTGGAAGCAGGTAGTGTTGTAGCTGGAAACAGATGAATCCACAATGGATTGGAGAGTCAGGCTACACCGCAGGTGGAATGCTGGTGCGGGTCTCTATGGTGGAAGTCTTGAGACAGGAGCTGGAACCTGGAAGACAATCATAGAAGAGAGACAAACAGGAACTAGGTTTGACAACCAAAGCACTGACGTCTTCCTTGCTCAGGCACAGCTTACTTATACCTGCAGCAAGGAAGGGGTTGGCTAGGCAATTATGCAAATCAACAATACAAACAGCAGATTGGTGGAAATGATCAGATGACAGAATCCAAGATGGCTGCGCCCATGCAGACACTTGGAGGGAAGTTTGGTTTGTAATCCATGTGGTCTGGGAAACAGTAATGGCGGCGCCGGCCACCGGAGACAGGAGACGCCAGGCTGATAGATGCACATTTAACCACGCGGGCACAGCGGAGGCCGCGGCTGATGAAAACACCACTCTGACACTCTGCATGTGGAAACTCAGGAACAGCGGAATCTGGTCCTGGAACGCTGAGCCCGCCTTAGGAGGCATCTGAAGGGTAAGTAATGGCGTCCAGATACCCGGATCGTGACAGCACCCCCCCCTTTAGGAGTGGCCCCAGGACACTTCTTAGGCTTTAAAGGAAACTTTGCGTGGAAATTTCGGACCAAGGCAGGAGCATGGACGTCAGAGGCATTGGTCCAAGAGCGTTCTTCAGGACCATAGCCCTTCCAGTCAATGAGATACTGAAGTTGACCGTAACGGTGACGTGAGTCCAGGATCTTGGCCACTTCATACTCAACGCCTCGTTGAGTTTGGACTTTCGGAGTTGGTGGAAGTGAGGAATGAAACCGATTCAAGATTAGCGGTTTCAACAGGGAAACATGGAATGTCCTGGGTATTTTTAAGAAGGGAGGTAACTGGAGTCTGTAAGCAACAGGATTGATGACTTGATCAATTTTAAAAGGACCGATGTAGCAAGGTGCAAACTTCATACTGGGAACTCTTAACCTCAAATTCTTCGTGGATAACCATACCCGATCACCCACCTTGAGAGCAGGAACTGCTCGACGCTTCTTATCCGCAAACTTCTTGTACCTGAACGATGCCTTGAGCAGAGCTGATCGTACGCTCTTCCAGATATTGGCAAACTGATGCAAGGTGATATCCACTGCGGGAACAGAAGTTGCTGGAAGCGGTTGGAACTCAGGGACTTTAGGGTGGAATCCAAAGTTGGTGAAGAATGGTGTTGAAGAAGATGAAGAATGATACTGGTTGTTATGACAGAACTCGGCCCAGGGAAGTAATTGAACCCAGTCATCTTGAGAGGAGGACACATAGATGCGGAGGAAGGCCTCCAAGTCCTGATTCACCCTCTCAGTTTGACCATTGGTCTGAGGATGGTAAGCCGTGGAAAACTTTAACTTGACTTGGAGGACTTGACATAAACTTCGCCAGAATTTGGCTGTGAATTGAACTCCTCGATCTGAGATAATTTCTTCTGGAAGACCGTGGAGTCGGAAGATCTCTTGTATGAATACTTGAGCCAACTTGGAAGCTGACGGAAGACCGGTGAGAGGAATGAAGTGTGCCATCTTGGTGAACCGGTCAACTACCACCCAGATGGTATTGAACTTGTTGCACATGGGCAAATCTGTAATAAAATCCATCGACAAATGGGTCCATGGTCGACGGGGAACAGATAGTGGAACCAGTTGCCCCGCAGGCGACTGGCGGGATACTTTATGTTGAGCACACTTTGGGCAAGATGCAATAAACTCCAAAACGTCCTTTTTCAGAGTTGGCCACCAATAGGACCTAGAGATAAACTCCAGGGTTTTTTGGATACCTGTATGTCCGGCAAAACGGGAAGCATGGGCCCAATGCATGAGCTTCTTCCTTAGTGTCGGCTTCACAAAACTTTTCCCTGATGGGGGCGTAGAGTCCATCCCTACCGTGGAGAATGCCAACGGATTTATAATAGGATGCTTGTCTGAAGACTCTGACTCATTTTCTTGCTCCCATGAGCGGGAAAGGGCATCGGCCTTGCGATTCTGAGAGCCCGGACAGAACTGGAGTTTAAAGTCGAACCTGGAAAAGAAAAGTGCCCATCTGGCCTGACGAGGGTTGAGACATTGTGCGCCTTTTAGATATAGAAGGTTCTTGTGGTCTGTAAGGATGGTGATTGAATGAGAAGCTCCCTCCAACAGATATCTCCACTCCTCTAGAGCGAGCTTGATGGCTAGCAACTCCTGGTCGCCAATGGCATAGTTGCGCTCCGCTGGGGAGAACTTCCGTGAGAAGAAACTGCAAGGATGTAAATGACCATCTTTAGCCCTCTGAGATAACACCGCTCCTACTCCAACGGAGGAGGCATCCACCTCTAAGATGAAAGGAGAGTCGACGTCAGGCTGTTTCAGGACAGGTGCAGAGATGAACCTCTGTTTTAAAAGATGAAAAGCTTGCATGGCTTCTTCAGACCACTTGGACGGGTTAGCACCCTTCTTGGTGAAAGCAGTAATAGGCGCCACAATGGTGGAAAAGTCTCGTATAAACTTTCGGTAATAATTGGCGAACCCTAAGAACCTCTGGACCCCTTTGAGGGTTAAGGGTACTGGCCAATTCTGGATTGCTTGTAGTTTCTCAGGATCCATCTCTAGTCCGGAACCGGACACAATGTACCCTAGAAACGGAATGGACTTGACTTCAAAGACGCATTTCTCTAATTTGCAGTAAAGATGATTGACACGGAGACGGGACAGAACCTCCTTTACCCAGAAACGATGTTCCTCTAAATTGTTGGCAAAAATGAGGATATCATCTAGATAGACCACGACATGACGGTGTAGAATGTCTCTGAAGATCTCATTGACGAAATGCTGGAAGACAGCTGGAGCATTGCTCAATCCGAAGGGCATGACGAGGTACTCATAATGTCCGTCACGGGTGTTAAATGCGGTCTTCCACTCGTCACCCTCACGGATCCGGATGAGATTGTATGCACCTCTCAGGTCCAGCTTTGTAAAGATGGTAGCTCCGCTAACTCTGTCAAAGAGCTCAGTAATCAGGGGTAAAGGATAGCGGTTCTTGATGGTAATGTCGTTCAAACCTCTGTAGTCGATGCACGGCCGCAGACCACCATCTTTCTTCTTTACAAAAAAGAAGCCTGCGCCGGCTGGAGAAGAAGAAGGTCGAATGAACCCCTTTGCTAGGTTCTCTTTTATGTATTCCTCCATAGAATGCGTCTCGGGGAGAGACAACGGATAAGTTCGGCCTCGAGGTGGAACCTTCCCTGGAACGAGATCAATCGGGCAGTCCCATTCTCTATGAGGGGGAAGGATATCAGCAGAAGCTTTACTGAACACATCCGTGAAATCTTGATATGGAGGAGGTGGAACATCAGACGACCTGGGGGAGGAGGAACAGACAGGCAACACTTTAAACAAACATGTCTTAGTACAGGAGGAACCCCATGCCAGGATTTGCGTAGTCGTCCAATCAATTGTAGGATTGTGAAGACGGAGCCATGGAAGGCCCAGGACCACAGGATGTGTGGCTCTTGGAATCACTAAAAGTGAAATAAGTTCGGAATGAAGAACTCCCACTCTCAGACGAACTGGTAGAGTCCTTAGAGAAATAACTGTATCAAAAATTTTACTGCCATCCACAGCAGTTAAGGAAAAGGACGAAGGAAGTCTCTCGGTGGGTAGGGACCACCGTTTAACATAGGCTTCGGTAATAAAGTTCCCAGCTGCTCCGGAATCCAGGAGGGCAATGACGTTCTGATAACGTTGAGCAACTTGAAGCGAGACTGGGAGGTTACAATCTTGAGGAGATGGAGAGGAGATCATTACTCCTAGCCGGCCCTCTCCTTGGCGAGCTAGGATTTGGAGTTTCCCGGACGTTTGGGACAGGCATTAATGGTGTGAGACGGAGCTGCACAGTACAAACAGAGAAACTCGGAGAGACGTCTTCGGCGCTCAGCAGGAGTTAAACGGGAACGGCCAATTTGCATGGGTTCATCTTTAGTTGGTGACAGTTGGCGAGGAGGAGGAGCAGAAGATTTTGGAGCAGATGATCTTCCACGCTCAGTTGCTCTCTCTCTGAAACGTAAGTCAACTTTCGTACAAAGTGAGATTAACTCATCTAACTTGGAGGGTAAGTCTCTGGTAGCTAACTCATCTTTAATACGCTCGGATAAACCATGCCAGAATGCAGCATACAGGGCCTCGTCGTTCCATGCCAGTTCGGATGCCAGGATCTGGAACTGTATAAGATATTGTCCTACAGTACGTGATCCCTGGCGTAAACGGAGAATCTCAGACGAAGCTGAAGTTACCCGGCCTGGTTCGTCGAAGATGCGCCTGAATGTTGACACGAATGCAGTGTAAGAAGATAGCAGGGTGTCGGACCTCTCCCATAACGGTGATGCCCAATCGAGGGCTGAGCCACTGAGAAGAGAAATAATGTAGGCAATTTTTGTACGGTCACTGGGGAAATTGCCAGGTTGTAGCTCAAACTGAATCTCACACTGGTTGAGAAATCCCCTGCAGAATCTTGGAGATCCGTCAAATTTTGCTGGCGTTGGAAGATGAAGACGTGGAGCAGGAATGGGTAAGGTGGGTGGGGTTATAGCTGGAGTCACTGTGGTTGACGTACCAGACGCGCCTGATCCACGGAGAGTGGTCTGAATCCCATCCAGCCGAGTAGAGAGATCCTGGAGACAGCGGATGATGTGGCCCTGTGCAGCCTCCTGATGTTCTAGTCGGGCTGCCAGTTCTTGCATCGGCCTAGCCGCTTGATCCTGGTCTCCGGCTGGATTCATTAGGTCAGTGCTTACTGTCACAACTGAGGGCCTGAGCTGACGGGAGGCAGCCTCAGTTGTAGGGGCTGAGATGTACCGGAACCTGGGAGGTTGTATCAGACCCCTGGACATGTAAGTAACATGGATAATAACTGCCCGAAGGCGTGACCACGACAACTTAGATAAAAGTCAATGATGTTTATTATGACAACTCCGCATCACAGCAGCAATAAAAGAAAACGTAAAAGTCAGCAAAGAATAAATACAGTTCCTGAGTACTACAGCATGGCAGGAGCCACAGGGCACTGGTAGTGTGAGATAGTTCTTATGATCTTCTAGATGGAAAGTCCTTACCAGGCCCGGCTGTAGCAATGGAGATAACCCAGGATTGTACCAGCTGGTGTTCCAGGAAGAGCTGGGTTGCTGAAGGTAAAACAGCTGCTGTGGATACTGGCTGGAACCAGACTGTTGTTAGCACGGAGTGGATACTGGCTGGAACCAGTTAAATAATAAATGAACTTTGGGAGCGATGAAATGTGAACTGAAATGTAGAACTTGAGAGCGGAGAAATAATAATTCCGGTGGAGAGTGGTAAAGTGTAGAAAGGACACCGGCCCTTTAAGGGAAGCTGTATTCTGCTGGAAGCTGAGGCTGGAAGCAGGTAGTGTTGTAGCTGGAAACAGATGAATCCACAATGGATTGGAGAGTCAGGCTACACCGCAGGTGGAATGCTGGTGCGGGTCTCTATGGTGGAAGTCTTGAGACAGGAGCTGGAACCTGGAAGACAATCATAGAAGAGAGACAAACAGGAACTAGGTTTGACAACCAAAGCACTGACGTCTTCCTTGCTCAGGCACAGCTTACTTATACCTGCAGCAAGGAAGGGGTTGGCTAGGCAATTATGCAAATCAACAATACAAACAGCAGATTGGTGGAAATGATCAGATGACAGAATCCAAGATGGCTGCGCCCATGCAGACACTTGGAGGGAAGTTTGGTTTGTAATCCATGTGGTCTGGGAAACAGTAATGGCGGCGCCGGCCACCGGAGACAGGAGACGCCAGGCTGATAGATGCACATTTAACCACGCGGGCACAGCGGAGGCCGCGGCTGATGAAAACACCACTCTGACACTCTGCATGTGGAAACTCAGGAACAGCGGAATCTGGTCCTGGAACGCTGAGCCCGCCTTAGGAGGCATCTGAAGGGTAAGTAATGGCGTCCAGATACCCGGATCGTGACAATAACTCCCCTCCAGCCGCTAAACAGGAGACATGAGAATAGGCAGGAGTATAGAAATATATTTATAGTGGCTGTGAGTTGTCTAATCTAAAAGTCGCCACAAGAGGGAGCTAGAGCTACAGCCATTTCTAGCTATGGAGTGAGGAGAGAGTTGTGCCAGTCACAAGATGGCCGCCGCCTGTAAATGAAACACGGATCCTCCGGAGGTCCCCGGGTCGTTGATCCCCACCAGTGGGGGGGGGGGGGGAGATCTGTTATTGCGAGGATGTATGAGGTGGGGGTCGGAGGGCAGGCGCCCGGAGAGGCCAGGGATCGGCAAAGCAGAGCTTAAAGTCCGGGCGGCGCCAACCACAAGATGGCCGCCGGCCGCCAGTCACACTCGTCCCGGCTCTCACCTCCCGCAGATTGTCCGGTCGTCGGTCTCCTGTGAGGGCCAGTGGCTGATGGGTGAGCTCTTGGGTGCCAGGGAGCGCCGCTCAGGTGGGGGAGGGGTCCGCAGAATCGCCGCACCAGGTCCAACGGACCGACGGCTCCACACCAAAATCGAGGCCCCGGCTTCTGGGGCGGAGGTAGGCCGCAATCCGCAGGGGGCAACACAGGGCCTCCCCGATTCCGCAGCCTCGACCTCCGGGTGCAGGGTGATGTAGCAGGGCTCAGGGGATTGTTTCCTTGCAGGTGGGCCCCCAAAGTTAGCTCAGAGGTTTATTTTATTGTGTTGCTGGCCGGAGCTCTGCAGGAACCCGACTTCTCCTGATGCCAGCCAGGCCACGCCCCCCTGTGTGAGTTTCAAGTGTTAAATCTATTGACCAATGCTGTTTAACCCTTGCACAACTACAGCTTCTAATTCAAAATGATGAAATCTGGTGTCTGTGCCCGCTTTACCACCATTTTCATGCCCAAATGCTTGTTGGTCAAGGCAAATTGCAAGTGGGTGATATGTAAGTGACCACCCTTTGTGAGGTTCAAGTGTCAAATCTTTTGACCAACGCTGTTTAACCCTTGCACAGCTACAGCTTCTTATTCAAAATGATGAAATCTGGTGTCTGTGCCTGCTTTACCACCATTTTCATGCCCAAATGCTTGTTGGTCAAGACAAACTGCAAGTGGGTGATATGTAAGTGACCACCCTGTGTGAGTTTCAAGTGTCAAATCTTTTGACCAACGCGGTTTAACCCTTGCACAGCTACAGCTTCTTATTCAAAATGATGAAATCTGGTGTCTGTGCCCGCTTTACCACCATTTTCATGCCCAAATGCTTGTTGGTCAAGACAAACTGCAAGTGGGTGATATGTAAGTGACCACCCTGTGTGAGG
Source organism: Pseudophryne corroboree (assembly GCF_028390025.1). Lineage (NCBI taxonomy): Eukaryota > Metazoa > Chordata > Amphibia > Anura > Myobatrachidae > Pseudophryne > Pseudophryne corroboree. The sequence continues at coordinate 638,267,421 of NC_086449.1, forward strand.
TTCAAGTATCAAATCTGTTGAACAACGCTGTTTAACCCTTGCACAACTACAGCTTCTTATTCAAAATGATGAAATCTGGTGTCTGTGCCCGCTTTACCACCATTTTTATGTCCAAATGCTTGTTGGTCAAGGCAAATTGCAAGTGGGTGATATGTAAGTGACCACCCTGTGTGAGTTTCAAGTGTCAAATCTGTTGACCAACGCTGTTTAACCCTTGTACAGCTACAGCTTCTTATTCAAAATGATGAAATCTGGTGTCTGTGCCCGCTTTACCACCATTTTCATGCCCAAATGCTTGTTGGTCAAGGCAACTTGCAAGTGGGTGATATGTAAGTAACCACCCTGTGTGAGGTTCAAGTGTCAAATCTTTTGACCAACGCTGTTTAACCCTTGCACAGCTACAGCTTCTTATTCAAAATGATGAAATCTGGTGTCTGTGCCCGCTTTACCACCATTTTCATGCCCAAATGCTTGTTGGTCAAGACAAACTGCAAGTGGGTGATATGTAAGTGACCACCCTGTGTGAGTTTCAAGTGTCAAATCTGTTGACCAATGCTGTTTAACCCTTGCACAACTACAGCTTCTTATTCAAAATGATGAAATCTGGTGTCTGTGCCCGCTTTACCACCATTTTCATGCCCAAATGCTTGTTGGTCAAGGCAACTTGCAAGCGGGTGATATGTAAGTGACCACCCTGTGTGAGGTTCAAGTGTCAAATCTTTTGACCAACGCTGTTTAACCCTTGCACAGCTACAGCTTCTTATTCAAAATGATGAAATCTGGTGTCTGTGCCCGCTTTACCACCATTTTCATGCCCAAATGCTTGTTGGTCAAGACAAACTGCAAGTGGGTGATATGTAAGTGACCACCCTGTGTAAGTTTCAAGTGTCAAATCTGTTGACCAATGCTGTTTAACCCTTGCACAACTACAGCTTCTTATTCAAAATGATGAAATCTGGTGTCTGTGCCCGCCTTGCTACCATTTTCATGCCCAAATGCTTGTTGATCAAGGCAAATTGCAAGTGGGTGATATGTAAGTGACCACCCTGTGTGAGTTTCAAGTGTCAAATCTTTTGACCAACGCTGTTTAACCCTTGCACAGCTACAGCTTCTTATTCAAAATGATGAAATCTGGTGTCTGTGCCCGCTTTACCACCATTTTCATGCCCAAATGCTTGTTGGTCAAGACAAACTGCAAGTGGGTGATATGTAAGTGACCACCCTGTGTGAGTTTCAAGTGTCAAATCTTTTGACCAACGCTGTTTAACCCTTGCACAACTACAGCTTCTTATTCAAAATGATGAAATCTGGTGTCTGTGCCCGCTTTACCACCATTTTCATGCCCAAATGCTTGTTGGTCAAGACAAACTGCAAGTGGGTGATATGTAAGTGACCACCCTGTGTGAGGTTCAAGTGTCAAATCTTTTGACCAACGCTGTTTAACCCTTGCACAGCTACAGCTTCTTATTCAAAATGATGAAATCTGGTGTCTGTGCCCGCTTTACCACCATTTTCATGCCCAAATGCTTGTTGGTCAAGACAAACTGCAAGTGGGTGATATGTAAGTGACCACCCTGTGTGAGGTTCAAGTGTCAAATCTTTTGACCAACGCGGTTTAACCCTTGCACAGCTACAGCTTCTTATTCAAAATGATGAAATCTGGTGTCTGTGCCCGCTTTACCACCATTTTCATGCCTAAATCATTTTTGTTTATTGCAAAATGTCATGTAAATTGGTGTAAGGGACACTATTTGAAGTTTATGCAATGTTAACTTAGTGATCTATCCTTATTTAATTTATTTTAATATAATAATTTCTGAATAAGAAGCTGGAGCCGAATAAGAAGTGAATAAGAAGCTGGAGCCGAATAAGAAGTGAATAAGAAGCTGGCCGAATAAGAAGCTAACTTCAGCCTCGTAAAAGTATATCAATCGCTACTGTTCCTAATACTCAGGGATTTTGGATTTGTCTCTGGGAATGGAAAATCAATATTAATCAATTGAACAGCACATATGCTGACCCCCTTACACTGAATGTTCATTCTAGGAGTTTATAAAGTAAGTTTTATTGGATATCAATACGGTATTCAAAATATGACACCTCTTTAACTACGTTCAGTAAGCAGCCAGTAATGGGGATCATAGTTCACAGCTGCTCTGGTGCTACACCCAACCACTTATCATATGCTGACAAGCAATTATTGTGTAAGATCATTAGCTATGTCGGTGAAAAGAAGGATTAATTATCTCTGCCTGGGATACAGAGTAATGATGATGATGGTGTCTCTGAGCAAGGTATGTCTGGCAGTGATGTACTATCAGCTGCCCTCATCAAACATGGCGGCCAGGGTTACGAGTCGCCGCTAGCAGTCGCGTTTTGCCACTACTTCCTGCTGACTGCCGTTGCCCGCCATGCAGTGGGGCAGCCCCGTCTGGCCCTCATCAACATGGCTACTCCCATGCACCGGCTGATCGCCCGTAGGCAGGCGTAAGTGGAGCACGGAGAGGGAGGAGTGTGCTAGACTGGTTATAGTCGCAGTGGCGTCATTTTGGTTCCGGCTGTGCGCCAGGAGTTCCCGCATTAGTACCGTGCCCTGGGCAGCAGCTGTTACAGATGCCTGGGAAGAGGGTGGTGGGGCAGGTGTTGCCTGGAGGTGATGGGCAGTGGCATTATCCTGGCCACAGTAGCTGTGCACGGGGCTTCCTGTGCCATTACCAGGGCAGTACACATGACTACATTCTCTTACATAGGGCATGGGGTACTGTATTATGCACTTTCATAGTTATCATACCAGATATCCCTGTAGTTATATGTGTGTGTAGAGATAACAAAAAGTTACCTAGTATAGCTAATTAGCATACATCAATTCTATATAGCCACTGTGTATGTGTCATTATATGTTTAGTAACTGCTATAAAGTGCAGCTTACGTAAGTTTGAACTAAATTATTCAATGCTTATCTTTTAAATGTAGGTAAAGTGTGATCTTGCAAAGTGCAGCTGTAATAAATGTAATTGTATAGTACACGGTCCAGCTAGGTGCAGTGACCATCCGTTTGCAGCCACATATGCAGCAGGGTTTTCTGAACTGTCATTTTAGACACATGTCTGGTAGCCCCCAGGTTAATTTTGATGGTGAGCTGCTCCACAGTTGGTCGACACTCACGCACCTTCGTAGCCAACGTTCACCTCTCACATAAATGGCACGTGGTGCTCCGCAGTTTCCACGACGGTTATTAGCAATGCTGCCATTTGTCCAGTCACGATACACCTTCACCACATGCAGTACGTGAACATTTCATAAACTGCACTATACAGAAATACTTGCCCTTGGCCCGAACCTGATAATCATACCTTTTTGCAACTCTGATAAATGGCCCCTTTTACCCATGACAGCAACAAGTGATGTGTGTGCAGACGGCCTATCGTACACCTTATATACCCACCAAGCCAGCACAAGACACGTGACGTACTTCATGGGCTACGCGCTGCTGACGTCAAATGTAGGAGGTGGTCATAATAATGTGACCTGACAGTGTGTCACTATTGACGGGTAAATCTGTAATTCTAGCAGCCAAACCTCCTAACCCTTTATCACATTTAGGGGATGATTCAATTTGGGGCAATGTAACGTCGATGCCCACAATGGGCCTAATTCAGACCTGATCGTAGCAGCAACTTTGTTAGCAGATGGGCTAAACCAGGCATGTCCAAACTGCGGCCCTCTAGCTGTTGTGAAACTATATATCCCAGCATGCACTGACAGTTTTGCTGTCAGAGAATGCTAACGCTGTGTCAGGGCATGCTGGTATGTGTAGTTTCTCAACAGCTGGAGGGCCGCAGTTTGGACATGCCTAGGCTAAACCATATGCACTGCAGGTGGGGCAAATGTAACATGTGCAGAGAGAGTTTGATTTGGGTGGGTTATATTGTTTCTGTGCAGGGTAAATACTGGCTGCTTTCTTTTTACACTGCAATTTAGATTTTAGTTTGAACACACCCCACCCAAATCTAACACGTTATATCTCCCCCCCCCCATGCAGTGCACATGGTTTTGCCCAACTGCTAACAAATTTGGTGCTGTGATCAACTCTGAATTAGGCCCAATGTTCTGTGGTGACAGTGTTGGAACGCTGGCAACAGCACCTTTAAATAATTCTGATTTTGACCCTAAACCAGACACTTAATTTGCAGCCATATAGGGTTGCTTACTAAAATGCGCCAGTAGAGTCTACAATATGTACGAATTGCACAACGCACCTAATGGAATTAACCCTAAAGTAGGTGAAGATATTTTGTTGTCCTCAATGTAGTTCTCATTTAGGACCAAGCATCAGTCATGAATGGTGATACTATGGAATAGTTGCCAAAATGTTAAAATTGTTTCAGTGTACACTTCACTGTTGCATTGATACATTGAAGTACAACAATAGACTATAATCCCTATAGTGGGTGCCCTGTTTACTGAAAGTTCATGATATGAGGAAGTAAATGGAGGTAATTAAGAATACTCAGTTTGAATGTTAGATAGTGGGTTCTGTTCCTTCATGTGAACAGAATAAGCGCGGTCCTGGCACACACCATTCTATCTGGATCAAAATTCATACATTCGGCTTGTTGTTAATCTTCTGCTTGTCTGTGTCTACCCTGTTTTGAAGCAGGCATATATAGCCCCTCTAGCCAGTAAAATCAGATTATTTACAGAAGCACAGAGTACGTCAGGAGATGAGACTGGTTTTTGTTTGCCAGCAATTGTACCACTTGTATGATTGTTACTGAGTGTTGTGTCGCATGTTACCATTATTACTATCTTATATGGCGCCACAAGGGTCCACTAGCACCATACAACATGCAGCAAAGTACAAAGGTGTCAAATTAGGCAAGTTATAGACTACTTTACACACACACACACACACATATATATATATATAATTTCTCTTACGTCCTAGAGGATGCTGGGGACTCCGTAAGGACCATGGGGTATAGACGGGCTCCGCAGGAGACATGGGCACTATAAAGAACTCTAGAATGGGTATGCACTGGCTCCTCCCTCTATGCCCCTCCTCCAGACCTCAGTTAGATCCTGTGCCCAGAGGAGACTGGGTGCACTACAGGGGAGCTCTCCTGAGTTTCTCTGAAAAAAGAATTTTGTTAGGTTTTTTATTTTCAGGGAGCACTGCTGGCAACAGGCTCCCTGCATCGTGGGACTGAGGAGAGAGAAGCAGACCTACTTAAATGATAGGTTCTGCTTCTTAGGCTACTGGACACCATTAGCTCCAGAGGGTCGGAACGCAGGTCTCACCCTCGCCGTTCGTCCCGGAGCCGCGCCGCCGTCCTCCTCACAGAGCCGGAAGATAGAAGCCGGGTGAGTATAAGAAGAAAGAAGACTTCAAAGGCGGCAGAAGACTTCAGATCTTCTCTGAGGTAACGCGCAGCCATTTCTCCCACACACAGCGGGCACTGAACGGTGCAGGGCGAGCGCCTTGGGCAGCAATTATAAACCTCTTGGGACTGGCTAATAATATATATAGAGGCTGCGGAGGCACTATATTATAAAATCCCCCGCCAGTATAGAAAATTTGAGCGGGACCGAAGCCTGCCGCTGAGGGGGCGGAGCTTGATCCTCCAGCACTAACCAGCGCCATTTTCTCCACAGCACACTGCAGAGAAGCTGGCTCCCCGGACTCTCCCCTGCTGAACACGGTGACAGAGGGCAAAACAGAAGGGGGGGGGGGGTGACCAAAAATTGGCGCAGTGAGTTTATAATTATATATTTATATAAAAGCGCTGTTTTGTCTGGGAATTTGGTTTCCAGTGTCAGTTGGCGCTGGGTGTGTGCTGGCATACTCTGTCTCTGTCTCTCCAAAGGGCCTTTTTGGGGAACTGTCTCCATATAGATATATCCCTGAGTGTGTGGGGGTGTCGGTACACGTGTGTCGGCATGTCTGAAGCGGAAGGCTCATCTAAGGAGGAGGTGGAGCAGATGATTGTGGTGTCTCCGTCGGCAACGCCGACACATGATTGGATGGTTAAGCTAAATGTTTTAAATGCAAATGTGTCTTTATTACATCAGAGGTTGGACAAAGCAGAGTCCAGGGATAGAACAGGGAGTCAATCCATGGCTTTGGCTGTGTCACAGGGCCCTTCAGGGTCTCAAAAACGTCCCCTGTCCCAAGTAGCAGACACTGATACCGACACGGATTCTGATTCCAGTGTCGACTATGATGATGCGAGGTTACACCCAAGGGTGGCCAAAAGTATTCATTATATGATTATTGCAATAAAGGATGTTTTACATATCACTGATGACCCCTCTGTCTCTGACAAGAGGGTACACATGTTTAAGGAAAAGAAACCTGAGGTAACCTTTCCCCCATCTCATGAGCTAAACGCGTTATTTGAAAAGGCTTGGGAAACTCCAGACAAGAAACTGCAGATTCCCAAAAGAATTCTTATGGCGTATCCTTTCCCTGCGCAGGACAGGTTACGGTGGGAATCCTCACCCAGGGTGGACAGGGCGTTAACGCGCTTGTCCAAAAAGGTGGCGCTGCCGTCTCCAGACACAACCGCCCTCAAGGATCCTGCTGGTCGCAGACAGGAAACTACCTTAAAATCAATTTATACACATACGGGGGCCTTGCTCAGACCGGCAATAGCGTCGGCTTGGGTTTGTAGCGCTGTTGCGGCTTGGACGGATACCTTGTCAGCTGACATTGATACCCTGGATGGGGATACAATTTTATTGACCTTAGGTCACATTGAAGACGCAGTCTTATATATGAGAGACGCTCAGAGAGACGTTGGTCTGCTAGGTTCGAGAGCCAACGCCATGGCGATTTCTGCTAGGCGAGCCCTGTGGACCCGCCAATGGTCGGGTGATGCCGATTCAAAGAAGCATATGGAAGTTTTGCCTTAAAAAGGTGAGGATTTATTTGGGGAAGGTCTCGCGGACCTGGTTTCCACAGCTACCGCGGGCAAATCTACTTTTTTACCTTATGTTTCCCCACAGCAAAAGAAAACGCCGCAATATCAGATGCAGTCCTTTCGGTCGCATAAGTCCAGAAGAGGTCGGGGCTCTTCCTTCCTAGCCAGAGGTGAGGGAAGAGGGAAAGAGCAGCCTGCTACGGCTAGTTCAAAGGAGCAGAAGTCCTCCCCGGCTTCTACGAAATCCACTTCATGACGCTGGGGCTCCACTGAGGGAGTCTGCGCCGATGGGGGCACGTCTTCGACTCTTCAGCCACGTCTGGGTTCGGTCAGAGGTGGATCCTTGGGCAATGGAAATTGTGTCCCAAGGTTACAAACTGGAATTCGAAGACGTGCCTCCTCGCCGGTTTTTCAAATCGGCCTTACCAGCTTCTCCCCCAGAAAGGGAGATAGTTTTAGCTGCTATTCAAAAACTGTGTCAACAACAAGTGTTTGTCAAGGTTCCCCTACTTCAACAGGGGCAGGGGTACTATTCAACCCTGTTTGTGGTCCCGAAACCAGATGGCTCGGTCAGACCCATTTTAAATTTAAAATCCCTAAACCTGTACTTGAAAAAGTTCAAATTCAAGATGGAATCGCTCCGGGCAGTTATCTCCAGCCTGGAAGGGGGGGATTTTATGGTGTCATTAGACATAAAGGATGCATACCTTCATGTCCCCATATATCCCCTTCATCAGGCGTACCTGAGATTCGCTGTACAGGAATGTCATTACCAGTTTCAGACGTTGCCGTTTGGGCTTTCCACGGCCCCGAGGATTTTCACCAAGGTAATGGCGGAAATGATGGTGCTTCTGCGCAGGCAGGGAGTCACAATTATCCCGTACTTGGACGATCTCCTGATAAAAGCGAGATCGAGAGAACAGTTGCTGAAAAGCGTGTCGCTCTCCCTGAGGGTGCTGCAGCAACATGGCTGGATTCTCAATCTGCCGAAGTCACAGTTGGTTCCAACGACTCGGCTATCTTTCTTGGGCATGATTCTGGACACAGAACGAAAGAGGGTTTTTCTCCCGATGGAAAAAGCCCAGGAACTCCAGAACATGGTAGAGACCTGTTGAAACCAAAAAGGGTGTCAGTTCATCAATGCACTCGAGTACTGGGGAAAATGGTGGCGTCCTACGAGGCCATCCCCTTCGGCAGGTTCCATGCGAGGACTTTTCAGTGGGATCTTCTGGACAAATGGTCCGGGTCCCATCTTCACATTCATCAGAAAATCAGCCTGTCCCCAAGGGCCAGGGTGTCTCTCCTGTGGTGGCTGCATAGTGCTCACCTTCTAGAGGGTCGCAGGTTCGGCATTCAGGACTGGGTTCTGGTGACCACGGACGCGAGCCTCCGAGGATCGGGAGCAGTCACGCAAGGAAAACATTTTCAGGGACTATGGTCAAGCCAGGAGGCTTGTCTACACATCAACGTACTGGAATTGAGGGCCATATACAACTGCCTGCGTCAAGCGGAGAATCTTCTTCGCGGCCTACCGGTTCTGATTCAGTCAGACAACCTCACAGCCATCGCTCATGTAAACCGACAAGGCGGGACAAGGAGCAGAGTGGCAATGGCGGAAGCCACCAGGATTCTTCGCTGGGCGGAAAATCATGTACGTGCTTTGACAGCAGTCTTCATTCCGGGAGTGGACAACTGGGAAGCAGACTTCCTCAGCAGACACGATCTCCATCCAGGAGAGTGGGGACTTCATCAAGAAGTTTTTGCAGAGATAACAAGTCGTTGGGGACTTCCTCAAATAGTCATGATGGCGTCACGCCTCAACAAGAAGCTTCGGAGGTATTGTGCCAGGTCAAGGGACCCTCAGGCAGTAGCGGTGGACGCCCTAGTGACACCATGGGTGTTTCGGTCGGTCTATGTGTTTCCTCCTCTTCCACTTGTATCAAAGATATTGAGAATCATAAGACGAAAAAGAGTGCTGACAATACTCATTGTTCCCGATTGGCCTCGAAGGGCCTGGTATTCAGATCTTAAGGAAATGCTCACAGAAGATCCGTGGCCTCTTCCTCTCAGAGAGGACCTGTTGCAACAGGAGCCCTGCGTGTTCCAAGACTTACCGCGGTTACGTTTGACGGCATGGCGGTTGAACACCGAATCCTAGCTGGAAAAGGCATTCTGGAAGAAGTCATCCCTACTCTGATAAGGGCTAGGAAGGAGGTGACGGAGAAGCATTATCACCGTATCTGGAGAAAGTATGTGTCTTGGTGTGAGGCCAAGAATGCTCCTGCGGAAGATTTCCATCTGGGCCGTTTTCTCCACCTTCTGCAGACAGGAGTGGATATGGGCCTGAAATTAGGCTCCATTTAGGTACAGATTTCGGCCCTATCAATTTTCTTTCAGAAAGAATTGGCTTCTCTCCCGGAAGTCCAGACTTTTGTAAAGGGAGTGCTGCACATACAGCCTCCTTTTGTGCCTCCAGTGGCACCATGGGACCTTAACGTGGTGTAACCGTTCTTAAAATCTCACTGGTTTGAATATCTTCAAACGGTGGAATTAAAATTTCTCACTTGGAAGGTGGTCATGTTGTTGGCCTTGGCATCTGCAAGGCGGGTGTCCGAATTGGCGGCCTTGTCTCACAAGAGCCCCTATCTGATTTTCCATGTGGATAGAGCAGAATTGAGGACTCGTCCTCAATTTTTGCCTAAGGTGGTTTCATTGTTTCATATGAACCAACCTATTGTGGTGCCTGTGGCTACGGGGGACTTGGAGGATTCCAAGTCCCTTGACGTAGTCAGGGCATTGAAAATTTATGTAGCCCGGACGGCTCGGGTTAGGAAAACAGAGGCTCTGTTTGTCCTGTATGCAGCCAACAAGGTTGGCGCTCCTGCTTCTAAGCAGACTATTACTTGCTGGATCTGTAACACGATTCAGCAGGCTCATTCTACGGCTGGATTGCCGTTATCAAATTTGGTTAAGGCCCATTCCACTAGTAAGGTGGGCTCTTCTTGGGTGGCTGCCCGAGGCGTCTCAGCATTACAGCTTTGCCGAGCGGTGACTTGGTCGGGTTCACACACTTTTGCCAAATTCTACAAGTTTGATACCCTGGCTGATGAGGACCTCATGTTTGCTCAATCGGTGCTGCAGAGTCATCCGCACTCTCCCGCCCGGTCTGGAGCTTTGGTATAAACCCCATGGTCCTTACGGAGTCCCCAGCATCCTCTAGGACGTAAGAGAAAATAAGATTTTAAACCTACCGGTAAATCTTTTTCTCCTAGTCCGTAGAGGATGTTGGGCGCCCGTCCCAGTGCGGACTATCTTCTGCAAGGCTTGTATATAGTTTTTGCTTACATAAGGGTAATGTTACAGTTTTGATAAGTCTCGGGCTGATGCTGTTTGTTTCATACTGTTAACTGGTTCGTATATTCCATGTTACACGGTGTGGATGGTGTGTGCTGGTATGAATCTTGCCCTTAGATTAACAAAAATCCTTTCCTCGTACTGTCCGTCTCCTCTGGGCACAGTTTCTCTGAGGTCTGGAGGAGGGGCATAGAGGGAGGAGCCAGTGCACACCCATTCTAAAGTTCTTTATAGTGCCCATGTCTCCTGCGGAGCCCGTCTATACCCCATGGTCCTTACGGAGTCCCCAGCATCCTCTACGGAATAGGAGAAAAAGATTTACCGGTAGGCTTAAAATCTTATATATATATATATATAATATGTTTGCAAGATGGTTCGGCACTCCCATACAAAAGTTCAGCTGTCTGCGTGCCCTTGTATAATTTATGTAGAATCCAAGTGTTTTCTGCATACAGCAGAACACAAAACACGGCACTGCAGGATCTGGTTCAGCAATCAATGTTTACTCCTTCAACGTTTCGGGGACTCGCACCCCGTCTTCAGGAAGGTACAACAAAAACCACCTGAAGACGGGGTGCGAGTCCCCGAAACGTTGAAGGAGTTAAATATTGATTGCTGAACCAGATCCTGCAGTGCTGTGTTTTGTGTTCTGCTGTATGCAGAAAACACTTGGATTCTTTTTAGAGAGAGAGATACACTGCTCAAAAAAATAAAGGGAACACTAAAATAACACATCCTAGATCTGAATGAATTACTTATTCTTATTAAATACTTTGTTCTTTACATGGTTGAATGTGCTGACAACAAAATCACACAAAAATTATCAATGGAAATCAATTTTATTAACCCATGGAGGTCTGGATTTGGAGTCACACTCAAAATTAAAGTGGAAAAACACACTACAGGCTGATTCAGCTTTGATGTAATGTCCTTAAAACAAGTCAAAATGAGGCTCAGTAGTGTGTGTGGCCTCCATGCGCCTGTATGACCTCCCTACAACGCCTGGGCATGCTCCTGATGAGGTGGCAGATGGTCTCCTGAGGGATCTCCTCCCAGACCTGGACTAAAGCATCCGCCAACTCCTGGACAGTCTGTGGCGCAACGTGGAGTTGGTGGATGGAGCGAGACATGATGTCCCAGATGTGCTCAGTTGGATTCAGGTCTGGGGAACGGGCGGGCCAGTCCATAGCATCAATGCCTTCGTCTTGCAGGAACTGCTGACGCACTCCAGCCACATGAGGTCTAGCATTGTCTTGCATTAGGAGGAAACCAGGGCCAACCGCACCAGCATATGGTCTCACAAGGGGTCTGACGATCTCATCTCGGTACCTAATGGCAGTCAGGCTACCTCTGGCAAGCACATGGAGGGCTGTGCGGCCCCCCAAAGAAATGCCAACCCCACACCATTACTGACCCACTGCCAAACTGGTCATGCTGGAGGATGTTGCAGGCAGCAGAAAGTTCTCCTTGGCGTCTCCAGACTCTGTCACATCTGTCACATGTGCTCAGTGAGAACCTGCTTTCATCTGTGAAGAGCACAGGGCGCCAGTGGCGAATTTGCCAATCTTGGTGTTCTCTGGCAAATGCCAAACATCCTGCACGGTGTTGGGCTGTAAGCACAACCCCCACCTGTGGACGTCGGGCCCTCATACCACCCTCATGGAGTCTGTTTCCGATCGTTTGAGTAGACACATGCACATTTGTGGCTTGCTGGAGGTCATTTTGCAGGGCTCTGGCAGTGCTCCTCCTGTTCCTCCTTGCACAAAGGCGGAGGTAGCGGTCCTGCTGCTGGGTTGTTGCCCTCCTACGGCCTCCTCCACGTCTCCTGATGTACTGGCCTGTCTCCTGGCAGCGCCTCCATGCTCTGGACACTACGCTGACAGACACAGCAAACCTTGCCACAGCTTGCATTGATGTGCCATCCTGGATGAGCTGCACTACCTGAGCCACTTGTGTGGGTTGTAGACTCCGTCTGATGCTACCACTAGAGTGAAAGCACCGCCAGCTTTCAAAAGTGTCCAAAACATCAGCCAGAAAGCATAGGAGCTAAGAAGTGGTCTGTGGTCATCACCTGCATAACAACTCCTTTATTGGGGGTGTCTTGCTAATTGCCTATAATTTCCACCTGTTGTCTATTCCATTTGCACAACAGCATGTGAAATTGATTGTCAATCAGTGTTGCTTCCTAAGTGGACAGTTTGATTTCACAGAAGTGTGACTGACTTGGAGTTACATTGTGTTGTTTAAGTGTTCCCTTTATTTTTTTTGAGCAGTGTGTGTGTGTGTATATATATATAATATATATATATATATATATATAGATATAGATATAGATATATATAGATAGATATATAATATATACTGCACTCTGCAAATTATAGTGCTATGTTGAAGCCACAAAAGACCAGGTCCTGCTCGCTAGAACTTCCCATTCTAGAGGATGTGACAGTGTCTTGTTGTAAGGGGGAGATTGCATGCATGCCGACGCCGGAATCCCGATACTTCTCGAAATGCCAGCGCCGGTATCCCGACATCCATCACTATCCTGGTGCTAGGACGAGAACTCGTTCATATCTTTCAGTGTGGAGACTTAAGCGATGAACGATGCGCGTCCCCGCGCTCGTTCATCGCTGATCTCCCGTCGGCTGTGCATGCAGGCCAATATGGACGATCTCGTCCATATTTGCCTGCACTTCAATGCAGCCGGGTGACGGGGGGAGTGAAGAAACTTCACTCCCCCCGTCACTGCCCCCCCGCCGCCGGGTTGCTCGTCGGCCGTATCGGCCGTCGGGCACCTCGGCTGCGAATCGCCGAGTGAGTAGGGCCCCTTAGTGTTAGGCAACACCGGGGAAGGGGGGTTAGGTTTAGGCTCAGTGAAAGGGAAAGGGGGGTTAGGGATCGCGGTTAGCTTTTTAAATTTGACATTGTGGTATTTTAAATATCGGGTTGCTGCTGTCAGTATTTTGACAGCATTCATCCCGACCGCCGGGATCCAGATAACAACGCAGTTGAACAAATTCAGGAACATATATCAAAGTGGAGCAGACTGTTGTGTAGGATTCTAATACAGTCAGTGATTGCAAATCATTATTTTGATGTTTGACAGGCGCTGATTGGTTGCTTTGGGCAGCTATCTCTCGCCAATGCTTGATGCATCTCCCCTTAAGTGAGGCAGGCCTTGGGTTCAAATATATTAGAAAAAGGGGGGTAGCGAATTAGCTGCGGTCAATTACCGCAACTAATTGCTTCGCCGGGGGATATCCAGTTAGCTATGATAAACCGGTGGGGGCCGCGTCTAATCAGGGATTTTGTTTCACCTGCCTCAGGCAGATGAAACCAAATCCCCGGAAATAGCCCAGTTTTCATGCGAGAACCTTGCCATGTCTACCGAAAAACACACAGGTTTCACTGAATTTCCGTGAGAATTTTCTCTGACGTCCTAGTGGATGCTGGGAACTCCGTAAGGACCATGGGGAATAGCGGCTCCGCAGGAGACTGGGCACAAAAGTAAAAGCTTTAGGACTACCTGGTGTGCACTGGCTCCTCCCCCTATGACCCTCCTCCAAGCCTCAGTTAGATTTTTGTGCCCGGCCGAGAAGGGTGCACACTAGGGGCTCTCCTGAGCTTCTTAGTGAAAAGTTTAGTTTTAGGTTTTTTATTTTCAGTGAGACCTGCTGGCAACAGGCTCACTGCATCGAGGGACTAAGGGGAGAAGAAGCGAACTCACCTGCGTGCAGAGTGGATTGGGCTTCTTAGGCTACTGGACACCATTAGCTCCAGAGGGACCAAACACAGGCCCAGCCTCGGAGCTCGGTCCCGGAGCCGCGCCGCCGGCCCCCTTACAGAGCCAGAAGCAAGAAAAGGTCCGGAAAAATCGGCGGCAGAAGACATCAGTCTTCAACAAGGTAGCGCACAGCACTGCAGCTGTGCGCCATTGTTACTCAGCACACTTCACACTCCGGTCACTGAGGGTGCAGGGCGCTGGGGGGGCGCCCTGAGCAGCAATGTAAAACACCTTGGCTGGCATAAATACACCACATATAACCCCCAGGGCTATATGGGTGTATTTTAACCCCTGCCAGATTCCACGGAAAAACGGGAGAAAAGGCCGCCGAGAAGGGGGCGGAGCCTATCTCCTCAGCACACTGGCGCCATTTTCTCTCACAGCTCCGTTGGAGGGAAGCTCCCTGGCTCTCCCCTGCAGTTACTACACTACAGAAAGGGGTTAAAAAAGAGAGGGGGGCACTAATTGGGCGCAGTATAACAATACAGCAGCTATAAGGGGAAAAACACTTATATAAGGTTATCCCTGTATATATATATATATATATAGCGCTCTGGTGTGTGCTGGCATACTCTCCCTCTGTCTCCCCAAAGGGCTAGTGGGGTCCTGTCCTCTATCAGAGCATTCCCTGTGTGTGTGCTGTGTGTTGGTACGTTGTGTCGACATGTATGAGGAGGAAAATGAGGTGGAGGCGGAGCAATTGCCTGTAACAGAGATGTCACCCCCTAGGGAGTCGACACCTGAGTGGATGAGCTTGTGGAAGGAATTATGTGACAGTGTCAGCTCTTTACAAAAGATTGATGACATGAGACGGCCGGCGACTCAGTCTGTGCCTGTCCAGGTGTCTCAAAAGCCATCTGGGGCTCTAAAACGCCCGTTACCGCAGATGCCAGATACAGACGCCGACACGGATACTGACTCCAGTGTCGACGATTAAGAGACGAATGTGACTTCCAGTAGGGCCACACGTTACATGATTGAGGCTATGGAAAATGTCTTTACACATTTCTGATAATACCAGTACCACTAAAAAGGGTATTATGTTGGGTGAGAAAAAACTGCCTGTAGTTTTTCCTGCATCTGAGGAATTAAATGAAGTGTGTGATGATGCGTGGGTTTCCTCCGATAAAAAAGTTATTGGCATCATACCCCTTCCCGCCAGAGGATAGGGCACGTTGGGAAACACCCTTTAGGGTGAATAAAGCGCTCACACGCTTGTCTAAACAGGTGGCACTACCGTCCCCGGATACGGCCGCCCTTAAGGAACCTACTGACAGAAAGCAGTAAAATATCCTAAAATGTATATACGCTCACACGGGTGTGATACTGCGACCAGCAATCGCCTCAGCCTGGATGTGCAGTGCTGGGGTGGCTTGGTCGGATTCCCTGACTGACAATATTGATACCCTAGATACGGACAGTATATTACTAACTATAGAGCATTTAAAAGATGCATTTCTATATATGCGTGATGCACAGAGGGATATTTGCCGACTGGCATCAAGAGTAAGTGCGCTGTCCATTTCTGCCAGAAGAAGGTTATGGACAAGACAGTGGTCAGGTGATGCTGATCCCAAAAGGCATATGGAAGTATCGCCTTATAAAAGGGAAGAGTTATTTGGGGTAGGTCTAACAGACCTGGTGGCCACGGCAACGGCTGGAAAATCCAAATTTTTACCCCAGGTAGCTTCTCAACCTAAGAAGACGCCGTATTATCAGGCGCAGTCCTTTCGGCCCCATAAAGCGGGCAAAAGGCGCCTCATTTCTGCCCCGTGGCAGAGGGAGAGGAAAAAGGCTACAGCAAACAGCCAATTCCCACAAAAGCCCTCTCCCGCCTCCGCAAAGTCCTCAGCATGACGCTGGGGCTTTACAAGCGGTCTCAGGCACGGTGGGGGCCCGTCTCAAGAAATTCGAGACGTCTTCCCCTCGCCGTTTCATAAAGTCTGCTTTACCGACGTCTCCCTCAGACAGGGAGACAGTATTGCAAGCCATTCACAGGCTGTATTCCCAGCAGGTGATAATCAAGGTACCCCTCCTGCAACAGGGAAAGGGGTACTGTTCCACACTATTGGTGGTACCGAAGCCGGACGGCTCGGTGAGACCAATTTTAAATCTAAAATCCTTGAACACTTACATACAAAGGTTCAAATTCAAGATGGAGTCACTCAGAGCAGTGATTGCAAACCTGGAAGACGGGGACTATATGGTCTCTCTGGACATCAAAGATGCTTACCTACATGTCCCAATTTACCCTTCTCCAAGGGTACCTCAGGTTTGTGGTACAGAACTGTCACTATCAGTTTCAGACGCTGCCGTTTGGATTGTCCACGGCACCACGGGTCTTTACCAAGGTAATGGCCGAAATGATGATACTCCTTCGAAAGAAGGGAGTTTTTAGTTATCCCTTACTTGGACGATCTCCTGATGAGGGCAAGATCCAGGGAACAGTTGGAAGTCGGGGTAGCACTATCTCAGATAGTGCTGCGGTAGCACGGTTGGATTCTCAATATTCCAAAATCGCAGCTGATCCTGACGACACGCCTTCTATTCCTAGGGATGATCCTGGACACAGTCCAGAAAAAGGTGTTCTCTCCCGGAGGAGAAAGCCAGGGAGTTATCCGAACTAGTCAGAAACCTCCTAAAACCAGGCCAAGTGTCAGTGCATCAGTGCACAAGGGTCCTGGGAAAAATGGTGGCTTCCTACGAAGCAAGTCCATTCGGCAGATTCCACGCAAGAACTTTCCAGTGGGACCTGCTGGACAAATGGTCCGGATCGCATCTTCAGATGCATCAGCGGATAACCCTGTCACCAAAGACAAGGGTGTCTCTCCTGTGGTGGTTGCAGAGTGCTCATCTTTTAGAGGGCCGCAGATTCGGCATTCAGGACTGGGTCCTGGTGACCACGGATGCCAGCCTGCGAGGCTGGAGAGCAGTCACACAGGGAAGAAATTTCCAGGGCTTGTGGTCAAGCCTGGAGACATCACTTCACATAAATATTTTGGAGCTAAGGGTCATTTACAATGCCCTAAGCCAAGCAAGACCTCTGCTTCAAGGTCAGCCGGTGCTGATTCAGTCGGACAACATCACGGCAGTCGCCCACGTAAACAGACAGGGCGGCACAAGAAGCAGGAGGGCAATGGCAAAAGCTGCAAGGATTTTTCGCTGGGCGGAAAATCGTGTGATAGCACTGTCAGCAGTGTTCATTCCGGGAGTGGACAACTGGGAAGCAGACTTCCTCAGCAGGCACGACCTCCACCCGGGAGAGTGGGGACTTCACCCAGAAGTCTTCCACATGATTGTAAACCATTGGGAAAAACCAAAGGTGGACATGATGGCGTCCCGCCTAAACAAAAAATTGGACAGGTATTGCGCCAGGTCAAGGGACCCTCAGGCAATAGCTGTGGACGCTCTGGTAACACCGTGGGTGTACCAGTCAGTGTATGTGTTCCCTCCTCTTCCTCTCATACCAAAAGTACTGAGAATTATAAGACGGAGGGGAGTAAGAACTATACTCGTGACTCCGGATTGGCCAAGACGGACTTGGTACCCGGAACTTCAAGAGATGCTCACGGAGGACCCGTGGCCTCTACCTCTAAGAAGGGACCTGCTCCAGCAAGGACCCTGTCTATTCCAAGACTTACCGCGGCTGCATTTGACGGCAGGGCGGTTAAACGCCGGATCCTGAAGGAAAAAGGCATTCCGGATGAAGTCATCCCTACCCTGATCAAGCCAGGAAGGATGTAACCGCAAAGCATTATCACCGCATTTGGCGAAAATATGTTGCGGGGTGCGAGGCCAGTAAGGCCCCGATGGAGGAATTTTCAACTAGGTCGATTCCTGCATTTCCTGTAAACAGGAGTGTCTATGGGCCTAAAATTGGGGTCCATTAAGGTTCAAATTTCGGCCCTGTCAATTTTCTTCCAGAAAGAACTAGCTTCAGTTCCTGAAGTTCAGACGTTTGTAAAAGGGGTACTGCATATACAGCCTCCTTTTGTGCCTCCAGTGGCACCTTGGGATCTCAATGTAGTTTTGGGGTTCCTAAAGTCACATTGGTTTGAACCACTTGAATCTGTGGAGTTAAAATATCTCACATGGAAAGTGGTCATGTTGTTGGCCCTGGCCTCGGCCAGGCGCGTGTCAGAATTGGCGGGCTTTATCCTGTAAAAGCCCTTATCTGATCTTCCATTCAGACAGGGCGGAATTGAGGACTCGTCCTCAATTTCTCCCTAAGGTGGTTTCAGCGTTTCACTTGAACCAGCCTATTGTGGTGCCTGCGGCTACTAGGGACTTGGAGGACTCCAAGTTGCTGGACATAGTCAGGGCCCTGAAAATATATGTTTCCAGGACGGCTGGAGTCAGAAAATCTGACTCGCTGTTTATCCTGTATGCACCCAACAAGCTAAGTGCTCCTGCTTCTAAGCAGACTATTGCTCGTTGGATTTGTAGTACAATTCAGCTTGCTCATTCTGTGGCAGGCCTGCCACAGCCAAAATCTGTAAAAGCCCATTCCACAAGGAAGGTGGGCTCATCTTGGGCGGCTGCCCGAGGGGTCTCGGCTTTACAACTTTGCCGAGCAGCTACTTGGTCAGGGGCAAACACGTTTGCTAAATTCTACAAATTTGATACCCTGGCTGAGGAGGACCTGGAGTTCTCTCATTCGGTGCTGCAGAGTCATCCGCACTCTCCCGCCCGTTTGGGAGCTTTGGTATAATCCCCATGGTCCTTACGGAGTTCCCAGCATCCACTAGGACGTCAGAGAAAATAAGAATTTACTTACCGATAATTCTATTTCTCGTAGTCCGTAGTGGATGCTGGGCGCCCATCCCAAGTGCGGATTGTCTGCAATACTTGTACATAGTTATTGTTACAAAAATCGGGTTATTATTGTTGTGAGCCATCTTTTCAGAGGCTCCTCTCTTATCATGCTGTTAACTGGGTTCAGATCACAGGTTGTACGGTGTGATTGGTGTGGCTGGTATGAGTCTTACCCGGGATTCAAAATCCTTCCTTATTGTGTACGCTCGTCCGGGCACAGTATCCTAACTGAGGCTTGGAGGAGGGTCATAGGGGGAGGAGCCAGTGCACACCAGGTAGTCCTAAAGCTTTTACTTTTGTGCCCAGTCTCCTGCGGAGCCGCTATTCCCCATGGTCCTTACGGAGTTCCCAGCATCCACTACGGACTACGAGAAATAGAATTATCGGTAAGTAAATTCTTATTTTTTTTTACTGGCAACCAAATTGGATAACCTGTAAAAAAACAAACGGGTGAAACATACGGAAATATTGCGAAAAACGTCCGTTCTTTTTGAGCCTGATGTTTCTTCTCAGGTAATTGGATACCCCCTTATGTGTACTTTTCTTTTTTTCCCCTCCAAAATATACACATACATTCTTATGTGGGATTAACATGTTGACATATTGCTAGAAATAAAAAAAACCCTACCGTCTCATCTTGTACTTGCTACTCTCAACTACCTAGTAAAGATTTTGTCACCCAGTAATACGTATATCTTTAAGAGCTAGCTAGTTCTGGATACCCATTTTATCTTGTAGTTGTGATTTCTTTACACTGACTTTAAAAATGTTAAAGATAAATAAGAGTAAATCCTACTTAAATCCTGTTAGCATGTTTGAGTTAATCCAATATACTGTACCTTTGTCTGTTTCTATTTCCAGTGAAGCCAATAAGCAGAATGTACGTTGTCAGAAGTGCCTAGAGCTTGGCCACTGGAGCTATGAATGTACCGGGAAAAGAAAATATCTGTACAGACCCTCTAGAACATCTGAACTAAAGAGAGAATTAAAAGAAAAAGAAGCAAGATTGCTTTTAGGGCAAAGGTAAATCTACACCTTAGTGATGTACGGCATCTTGTGTGATCTCCCAGATGGAGTGCTCACAGTCCGTTTTCTAGGGCTTTGTCAAGGCAAAAGCAGTCTACACAGAAACAAAACTGAAATTACTGCACACTCTAATTTATCATAGTAAGAGGTACTGCCATGCTGAGACTTGTAGTGCCATGCAGGAAAAATAAAATAAAGGTGCATACTCTAAGAACAATGATAGTAAAAGCAACGGTATCCGGACTCAAGGTCGACACCAAAAAGGTCCACACCAAGTGGTCATGTCGACATGAGTTTTTCACATTTTTTTGAACTTTTTCATACTTTACTATCCACGTGGACTATGATTGGGGCCGGTAACCTGTGCCGAGCGCAGTGGAAGTGGAGCGAGGCACCTTGCTCGAAGCATGGTGAGCGAACACGGTGCACTAATTGGGGTTCACGGTCACTCTACGAAGATAACGACACCAAAAAAACATAAAAAACTCATGTCGACCTTTTGTCCATGTCGACCTTTTGTCCATGTTGACATAAGGTGTCGACCAATTTGTGTCGACCTGGAGTCCCAGACCCAAAAGCAACTGTGATAAATTCTACAATTAATATGGAGTATATATTAATATATTTGGCCAAACGTGAGACCTTCCCCAAGTGAACCCCATCAGATGGATTCCTAACATTGCTACTTCTAACAGATTACATCCTTTAGCAAGGACTGTAAAGGCCCGTATTCACGGGCAGATCTAGGGAGAGATGTATGCTGAGCGAACCGCTCAGCATACATCTCTCCCCCTGCTCAGCACAGCGTGATGTGTGCTGAGCGTGCGGGGGGAGCGGGGGGCGCCCATTTCACCCAGCGGGTAAAGTGAGCGACCTGCTAGATTGGCCTGCATGCTGGCCAATCTAGCATCAGCGATAGCGATGCGCAGGGCTGGGCATCGCTATCGCTGTGAGGGGTACACACGGAGAGATCACTGCTTAAAAGAAAGATTGCTTAGATTTTAAGCAGCGATCGCTCCGTGAGTACCCCCTTAATAGTGCCACTAACTTGTGCTAATTAAAATGACCTAAGGGCAGATAGGCAGAGGGATGTCTACCTTCAGGTGTACTTATATACATAAATAGGTAAGAACGGGAGTTGCGTCCTTTCTGTTACTTAGTGCTTATGTATGCGTCTGCATTTTATTTTTCCTGCATGATTATTAAAGTGTAATTATCACATAGGCAAAATGTTTAATTATAATTTCTCTATCGTCCTAGTGGATGCTGGGGTTCCTGAAAGGACCATGGGGAATAGCGGCTCCGCAGGAGACAGGGCACAAAAGTAAAGCTTTCCGATCAGGTGGTGTGCACTGGCTCCTCCCCCTATGACCCTCCTCCAAGCCAGTTAGATTTTTGTGCCCGGCCGAGAAGGGTGCAATCTAGGTGGCTCTCCTAAAGAGCTGCTTAGAGAAAGTTTAGCTTAGGTTTTTTATTTTACAGTGAGTCCTGCTGGCAACAGGATCACTGCAACGAGGGACTTAGGGGAGAAGAAGTGAACTCACCTGCGTGCAGGATGGATTGGCTTCTTGGCTACTGGACATCAGCTCCAGAGGGACGATCACAGGTACAGCCTGGATGGTCACCGGAGCCTCGCCGCCGGCCCCCTTGCAGATGCTGAAACATGAAGAGGTCCAGAATCGGCGGCAGAAGACTCCTCAGTCTTCTAAAGGTAGCGCACAGCACTGCAGCTGTGCGCCATTTTCCTCTCAGCACACTTCACACGGCAGTCACTGAGGGTGCAGGGCGCTGGGAGGGGAGCGCCCTGGGAGGCAAATGAAAACCTATTTGGCTAAAAAAATACCTCACATATAGCCTCCGGGGCTATATGGAGATATTTAACCCCTGCCAGAATACACTAAAGAGCGGGAGACGAGCCCGCCGGAAAAGGGGCGGGGCCTATCTCCTCAGCACACAGCGCCATTTTCCTTACACAGCTCCGCTGGTCAGGACGGCTCCCAGGTCTCTCCCCTGCACTGCACTACAGAAACAGGGTAAAACAAGAGAGGGGGGGCAAAATAGTGGCAAAAATTATATTATAAAAGCAGCTATACAGGGAGCACTTATTATAAGGCTATCCCTGTCATATATAGCGCTTTTGGTGTGTGCTGGCAAACTCTCCCTCTGTCTCCCCAAAGGGCTAGTGGGGTCCTGTCTTCGTTAAGAGCATTCCCTGTGTGTCTGCTGTGTGTCGGTACGTGTGTGTCGACATGTATGAGGACGATATTGGTGTGGAGGCGGAGCAATTGCCAAATATGGGGATGTCACCTCCTAGGGGGTCGACACCAGAATGGATGCCTTTATTTATGGAATTACGGGATAGTGTCAACACGCTAAAGCAGTCGTTTGTCGACATGAGACGGCCGGACAATCAGTTAGTGCCTGTCCTAGCGCCTCAAACACCGTCAGGGGCTGTAAAACGCCCTTTGCCTCAGTCGGTCGACACAGACCCAGACACAGGCACTGATTCCAGTGGCGACGGTGACGAATCAACCGTATTTTCCAGTAGGGCCACACGTTATATGATTTTGGCAATGAAGGAGGCGTTACATTTAGCTGATACTACTGGTACCACTAAACAGGGTATTATGTGGGGTGTGAAAAAACTACCTATAGTTTTTCCTGAATCAGAAGAACTAAATGATGCCCCCGATAAAAAGATGCTAATTTCAAAGAAGTTATTAGCTTTATACCCTTTCCCGTCAGAGGTTAGGGCGCGCTGGGAAACACCTCCTAGGGTGGATAAGGCGCTCACACGCTTATCTAAACAAGTGGCGTTACCCTCTCCTGAGACGGCCGCACTTAAAGATCCAACAGATAGGAGGATGGAAAATATCCAAAAAAGTATATACACACATACAGGTGTTATACTACGACCAGCTATAGCGTCAGCCTGGATGTGCAGTGCTGGAGTAGTTTGGTCAGAGTCCCTGATTGAAAATATTGATACCCTGGATAGGGACAATGTTTTACTGTCTTTAGAGCAAATAAAGGATGCATTTCTTTGTATGCGTGATGCACAGAGGGATATCTGCACACTGGCATCACGGGTAAGTGCTATGTCCATTTCGGCCAGAAGAAGTTTATGGACGCGACAGTGGTCAGGCGATGCGGACTCAAAACGGCATATGGAAGTTTTGCCGTATAAAGGGGAGGAGTTATTTGGAGTCGGTCTATCAGATTTGGTGGCCACGGCTACAGCCGGGAAATCCACCTTTTTACCTCAAGCTACTCCCCAACAGAAAAAGACACCGACTTTTCAACCGCAGTCCTTTCGTTCCTTTAAAAACAAGAGAGCAAAGGGATATTCATATCTGCCACGAGGCAGAGGAAGGGGGAAGAGACACCAACAGGCAGCTCCTTCCCAGGAACAGAAGCCCTCCCCCGCTTCTACAAAAGCCTCAGCATGACGCTGGGGCTTCTCAAGCGGACTCGGGGGCGGTGGGCGGTCGTCTCAAGCATTTCAGCGCGCAGTGGGCTCACTCGCAGGTAGATCCCTGGATCCTGCAGATAATATCTCAGGGGTACAGGTTGGAACTAGAGACAGATCCGCCTCGCCGTTTCCTGAAGTCTGCTTTACCAACGTCCCCCTCCGAAAGGGAGACGGTTTTGGAAGCCATTCACAAGCTGTACTCTCAGCAGGTGATAGTCAAGGTACCTCTTCTACAACAGGGAAAGGGGTATTATTCCACTCTATTTGTGGTACCGAAGCCGGACGGCTCGGTAAGACCTATTCTAAATCTGAAGTCCTTGAACCTGTACATAAAGAAGTTCAAGTTCAAAATGGAGTCACTCAGAGCAGTGATAGCGAACCTGGAAGAAGGGGACTTTATGGTGTCCTTGGACATCAAGGATGCGTACCTCCACGTTCCAATTTACCCCTCACACCAGGGGTACCTCAGGTTCGTTGTACAAAACTGTCACTATCAGTTTCAGACGCTGCCGTTCGGATTGTCCACGGCACCTCGGGTCTTTACAAAGGTAATGGCCGAGATGATGATTCTTCTTCGAAGAAAAGGCGTATTAATTATCCCATACTTGGACGATCTCCTAATAAGGGCAAGGTCCAGAGAACAGCTAGAGAGGGGATTAGCACTGTCTCAAGAAGTGCTAAAACAACACGGCTGGATTCTGAATATTCCAAAATCCCAGTTAATGCCGACAACTCGTCTGCTGTTCCTAGGGATGATTCTGGACACGGTTCAGAAAAAGGTTTTTCTCCCGGAGGAAAAAGCCAAGGAGTTGTCCGAGCTTGTCAGGAACCTCCTAAAACCAGGAAAGGTGTCTGTACATCAATGCACAAGAGTCCTGGGAAAAATGGTGGCTTCTTACGAAGCAATTCCATTCGGCAGATTCCATGCACGAATTTTCCAGAGGGATCTGTTAGACAAATGGTCAGGGTCGCATCTTCAGATGCACCAGCGGATAACCCTGTCTCCAAGGACAAGGGTATCTCTTCTGTGGTGGTTGCAGAGTGCTCATCTATTGGAGGGCCGCAGATTCGGCATACAGGATTGGATCCTGGTGACCACGGACGCCAGCCTGAGAGGCTGGGGAGCAGTCACACAAGGAAGAAACTTCCAGGGAGTGTGGACGAGCCTGGAAACGTCTCTTCACATAAACATTCTGGAACTAAGAGCAATCTACAATGCTCTAAGCCAGGCAGAACCTCTGCTTCAAGGAAAACCGGTGTTGATCCAGTCGGACAACATCACGGCAGTTGCCCATGTGAACAGACAGGGCGGCACAAGAAGCAGGAGTGCAATGGCAGAAGCTGCAAGGATTCTTCGCTGGGCAGAGAATCATGTGATAGCACTGTCAGCAGTGTTCATCCCGGGAGTGGACAACTGGGAAGCAGACTTCCTCAGCAGACACGACCTTCACCCGGGAGAGTGGGGACTTCATCCGGAAGTCTTCCACATGCTGGTAACCCGTTGGGAAAGACCAATGGTGGACATGATGGCGTCTCGCCTCAACAAAAAACTGGACAGGTATTGCGCCAGGTCAAGAGATCCGCAGGCAATAGCTGTGGACGCGCTGGTAACGCCTTGGGTGTACCAGTCGGTGTATGTGTTTCCTCCTCTGCCTCTCATACCAAAAGTATTGAGAATTATACGGCAAAGAGGCGTAAGAACGATACTAGTGGTTCCGGATTGGCCAAGAAGGACTTGGTACCCGGAACTTCAAGAGATGATCACGGAAGATCCGTGGCCTCTACCTCTAAGGAGGGACTTGCTTCAGCAGGGTCCCTGTCTGTTTCAAGACTTACCGCGGCTGCGTTTGACGGCATGGCGGTTGAACGCCGGATCCTAAAGGAAAAAGGCATGCCGGAAGAAGTCATTCCTACTTTGATTAAAGCAAGGAAGGAAGTAACCGTGCAACACTATCACCGCATTTGGCGAAGATATGTTGCGTGGTGCGAGGATCGGAGTGCTCCGACGGAGGAATTTCAACTGGGTCGATTCCTACATTTCCTGCAATCAGGATTGTCTATGGGTCTCAAATTGGGATCTATTAAGGTTCAAATTTCGGCCCTGTCGATTTTCTTTCAAAAAGAATTGGCTTCAGTTCCTGAAGTCCAGACTTTTGTTAAGGGAGTGCTGCATATACAGCCTCCTGTGGTGCCTCCAGTGGCACCGTGGGATCTCAATGTGGTTTTGGAATTTCTAAAATCTCATTGGTTTGAACCACTAAAAAAGGTGGATTTAAAATATCTCCCATGGAAAGTGACCATGTTACTAGCCCTGGCTTCGGCCAGGAGAGTGTCAGAACTGGCAGCTTTATCTTACAAAAGCCCATATCTGATTTTCCATTCGGACAGGGCAGAACTGCGGACTCGTCCGCATTTTCTCCCTAAGGTGGTGTCAGCATTTCATCTGAACCAGCCTATTGTAGTGCCTGCGGCTACAAGTGACTTGGAGGACTCCAAGTTACTGGACGTTGTCAGAGCATTAAAAATATATATTGCAAGGACAGCTGGAGTCAGAAAATCTGACTCGTTGTTTATATTGTATGCACCCAACAAGATGGGTGCTCCTGCGTCTAAGCAGACGATTGCTCGTTGGATCTGTAGCACAATCCAACTTGCACATTCTGTGGCAGGCCTGCCACAGCCTAAATCTGTAAAGGCCCACTCCACAAGGAAGGTGGGCTCATCTTGGGCGGCTGCCCGAGGGGTCTCGGCATTACAACTTTGCCGAGCAGCTACGTGGTCAGGGGAGAACACGTTTGTAAAATTTTACAAATTTGATACTCTGGCTAAGGAGGACCTGGAGTTCTCTCATTCGGTGCTGCAGAGTCATCCGCACTCTCCCGCCCGTTTGGGAGCTTTGGTATAATCCCCATGGTCCTTTCAGGAACCCCAGCATCCACTAGGACGATAGAGAAAATAAGAATTTACTTACCGATAATTCTATTTCTCGGAGTCCGTAGTGGATGCTGGGCGCCCATCCCAAGTGCGGATTATCTGCAATAATTGTACATAGTTATTGTTAACTAATTCGGGTTATTGTTAAGAAGCCATCTTTCAGAGGCTCCTCTGTTATCATACTGTTAACTGGGTTTGATCACAAGTTGTACGGTGTGATTGGTGTGGCTGGTATGAGTCTTACCCGGGATTCAAAATTCCTCCCTTATTGTGTACGCTCGTCCGGGCACAGTACCTAACTGGCTTGGAGGAGGGTCATAGGGGGAGGAGCCAGTGCACACCACCTGATCGGAAAGCTTTACTTTTGTGCCCTGTCTCCTGCGGAGCCGCTATTCCCCATGGTCCTTTCAGGAACCCCAGCATCCACTACGGACTCCGAGAAATAGAATTATCGGTAAGTAAATTCTTATTTTACAAAAGTGGAAAGGTGCAGTAAGTCTGCAGTGTCAGATGGGTTATATGGGCTATACAGATGTGACTAATGTGATAAAAACATTTAAACCCGCAAAAGTGGCATGTTATTAAGGTGGCACCGATGTCTTCTCACCAGCGCTAAAGTATTGTAAGGCTGGAATGTGCATCATACATTTTCAGACATACCTGCAAACTCTTAAAAATATGTGCAGTCTTCTCTTACGTGGGCAAATCCAAGTACCTGGATGTGGGTTTGCACCTTGTATTTCACTTGGAAGAGAGTGGGAGGAGTGAAGTTTCTTTACTCCCCCTGTCACCTGGCTCCATAGCAGTGCAAGCTAATATGGGCGAGATTGTTTAAACGAGCCGACACCAACGACGAACAAGCGCAGGTCCGCGCATCGTTGGTGCCTACACACTGAAAGATATGAACGATATCTCGTTCATTAATGAATGTGAGGCCTATTAATGGTGTGAGGGAAATTTGGAAATATTGATGGTAACAAAGTTCTAGCTTTTCGACTGTACTTCTGGCATCTCTAGCATTCAAATACCTTCTTTTAAAGTATGGATTTTAAGTTATCATGCTAAGCAACATCACTGAATACTACGTATTAATCCCTTTGAGCGGTGTCCTTTTTGTTTGATATTTATATTCCAAGTGATAAGATTGAGGACAAATGATCACCATTTGAGCACTATGGCTCAAGGTGCATACACACTTGCCCTTCCTGAGCGACGTCGCTCATTTTCTTGGCAAGTGTGTATGCCGCCGGCGACCAGCGATGCACGGCCCCACGGGACGTTAACGACCCTGCTGTCGGCCATGCAGGCAGCTCAATTTGGACTGTTGTCCAAGAGCTGCCTGCCTGGCCGAAGTGTGACGTCACTGAGCGATAAGTGTCATATCGCTCAGTGTGCTGACCGTCCCGGCCTGGAGGGGAAACACAAGGTGATGTCTCTCATAGCTCACGTCGCCTAGTGTGTACCCACCTTATGTACAATGCACAAATGTGATCCGTGGTCATTTCAGATATAGTACATGAATCTGTTATGAAATATATTCTCTTGTTTGTTTCCATTTCTGTAATCACACACAAGATTTTTTTCTACCTTAATTATAAATCTTTAGGAAGAATCTTTATGGCCCTTTGCTGCTTTTCTGTAACATTTGGTTATGGAACTTTTCCAAGTGGGGTGCCTTCTGGTATTTGCGGTGGATAGTAGTCCGCTATGATGGGGAGACAATCCCTGCCTTGCACCATTGTGTAACTTGTCTTAGTGACCCCATGCCAGCAGGGGAACTGTCTAAATTCTATATTTAAATACATGAATGTCATGCGATTTGTATGTCCTCTCTGCTCTGTCACCACTTAAGTCAGCCTTATAAAAGGTATCAAGAGGTGTTAAATGCTACATCTGTTGATCATTAATGGTTTGTATGTGTGACATACTGATAATACTGTACAGTATGTTCTGAATATTCTCTGAGCACACACTTCTCAGTCTTTAGTTGCGATCACATACCAAGGTCTTTTACAGGCAATACAAGTATAAAATGAAATGGAGAATACTGTATGTGAAAGTCATTGTGATCTGAGCTATATGCGTTTCAAATACCAGTTGGAATTTAGTTCACTTTTAACAATAGGAAGTATGGCATTTTATGCTTAGCACTGTGTATACATTATAACCATCAGTATAAAAAGTTTCTCTAACGTCCTTGAGGATGCTGGGACTCCGTAAGGACCATGGGGGGATAGATGGGCTCCGCAGGAGATGGGGCACTTTAAGAAAGCTTTGGACTCTGGGTGTGCACTGGCTCCTCCCTCTATGCCCCTCCTCCAGACCTCAGTTTTTACACTGTGCCCAGAGCAAGATGGGTGCACTGCAGAGAGCTCTCCAGAGTTCTCTGCCTAGAAGCATTTTTGTTTTGATTTTTTTTTTTTCTTCTACCTTTTTACTACTTTTTCACAGGGAGCACTGCTGGCAACAGGCTCCCTGCATCGAGGGACTGAGGAGAGAGGAGTAGACCTTCTTGTCAAAGATAGGCTCTGCTTCCTCGGCTACTGGACACCATTAGCTCCAGAGGGGGTGAACGCAGGTTCTTACTGGGCGTCTACCCCCGGAGCTGCGCCGCCGTTCTCCTCACAGAGCTAGAAGTACAGAAGACAGAAGTCGTCAGGCGGCAGAAGCCTTCAGCTTCACTGAGGTAACGCACATCACTGCAGCTGTGCGTCATTGCTCACATACTCCGGTCACTGTAAGGGTGCAGGGCGGGGGGGGGGGGGGGCGCCGCCCTGGGCAGCAATATAAACAGGTGGCTCTGTACATATATATAAAAGAGCCCCCGCCATATTTTACTAAGTTTGAGCGGGACAGAAGCCTGCCGCCGAGGGGGCGGGACTTCTCCCTCAGCACTCACCAGCGCCATTTTCTCTCCACAGCACTGCTGAGAGGAAGCTCCCTGGACTCTCCCCTGCTTACACACGGTGAAAGGGTGCTTAAAAGAGAGGGGGGGGGGGGGGGGCACATAATTGGCGGTTTACATATTATACAGCGCTGCTGGGGAAAAACATTTTGTGTTGGTCTCCAGGGTTATTGCGCTGGGGTGTGTGCTGGCATACTCTCTCTCTGTCTCTCCAAAGGGCCTTGACAGGGATACTGTCTTCAGGAAAGGGGTTCCCTGTGTGTGTGTGAAGTGTGTCGGTACGCTGTGTGTCGACATGTTTGACGAGGAAGACTCGCTTAATGTGGAGGAGGAGTGCTTGAATGTCAGGTCGCCGTCGGCAACGCCGACACCGGAGTGGGTGGATATGCTGAATGTCTTGAATGCAAATGTCAATCTATTGCATAAAAGATTAGACAAGGCAGAAGCTAGGGATCAGTCAGGTAGCCAGTCCATGCCTGTCCCTGGGACGCCAGGTCCTTCGGGGTCTCGGAAGCGCACCATATCCCAGATCGATGACACTGATACCGACACTGATACTGACTCTAGTGTCGACTATGAAGATGCAAAATTACAGCCGAAGGTGGCTAAGGGTATACGGTACATGATTATTGCCATTAAAGAGGTTTTGCATATTACTGAGGAACCCCCTGTCCCTGACACGAGGGTACACGTATAAAGGGAAAAAGCCTGAAGTCCCTTTTCCATCCTCATTTGAATTAAGTGACTTGTGCGAAAAGGCTTGGGAATCTCCGGATAGGAGACCACAAGTTCCCAAAAGGATTCTCATGGCGTATCCTTTTCCACAAACTGATAGGATACGCTGGGAATCTTTGCCAAAAGTTGACAAGGCGCTGACACGTTTTGTCCAAAAAGGTGGCACTGCCTTCTCAGGGGGTTCACTACGATATGCCGGCGGTCGGGCTCCCGGCGCCCAGCATACCGGCGCCGGGAGCCCGACCGCCGGCTTACCGACAGTGTGGCGAGTGCAAATGAGCCCCTTGCGGGCTCGCTGCGCTCGCCACGCTATGGGCACGGTGGCGGGCTATGCGCGCCACACTATTTTATTCTCCCTCCAGGGGGGTCGTGGACCCCCCACGAGGGAGAATAAGTGTCGGTATGCCGGCTGTCGGGATCCCGGCGCCGGTATACTGTGCGCCGGGATCCCGACAGCCGGCATACTGAAGACCACCCTTCTCAGGATACGGCTTCCCTCAAGGAACCTGCTGATCGCAGGCAGGAAATTACCTTAAAGCACATTTACAATCATTCCGGTACTATTGCTTGAAGGCTATGGCGTCGGCCTGGGTTTGTAGTGCGGTTGTGGCATGGGCAGATTCCTTATCTACGGAAATTGACACCTTAGATAGGGACGCCATTCAAATGACCATAGAATATATCAGAGATGCTGCCTTGTATATGAGGGATGCTCCGAGAGACATTTGTTTATTAAGCTCCAGAATAAATGCTATGTCTATTTCTGCTAGGCGGCTCTTGTGGACCCGACAGTGGACGGGAGATGCTAATTCAAAGCGGCATATGGAGTCCTTGCCTTACAAAGGGGTGGAGTTGTTTGGAGACGGCCTCTCGGATCTTGTCTCTACGGCTACGGCTGGTAAGTCAAATTTCTTACCTTATGTTCCCCCGCAGCATACAAAAAAGGCACCTCATTATCAAATGCAGTCCTTTCGTTCCAATAAAAACAAGAAGGTACGTGGATCATCCTTTGTTGCCAGAGGGAAAGGCAGGGAAAAAAAGCTGCACACAGCTAGTTCCCAAGAGCAGAAGTCCTCCCCTGCGTCTGCAAAGTCCACCGCATGACGCTGGGGCTTTCCGAGGGCAGGCAGATCGGGTGGGAGCTCGTCTTCGGTTTTTCAGCCACGTCTGGGTTCACTCGCAGGTGGTTCCCTGGGCATTAGAGATTGTTTCTCAGGGATACAGGCTGGAATTCGAAGACTTGTCTCCTCGCCGATTTTTAAAATCGGCTCTGCCGGCTTCCCCGTCAGAGAGGGAGCTAGTGTTGGCAGCAATCCAAAAATTGTATATTCAACAGGTGATTGTCACAGTTCCTCATCTCCAGCAAAGAGAGGGATATTACTCAACCCTGTTTGTGGTCCCGAAACCGGACGGTACGGTCAGACCCATTTTAAACCTGAAATCTCTGAACCTGTACTTGAAGAGGTTCAAGTTCAAAATGGAATCACTCAGGGCGGTCATCGCCAGCCTGTAAGGGGGGGATTGGATGGTGTCCCTGGACATAAAGGATTCTTACCTTCATGTTCCGATATTCCCCCCGCATCAGGCGTTCCTGAGATTTGCAGTGCAGGACTGTCACTACCAATTTCAGACGTTGCCGTTTGGGCTTTCCACGGCCCCGAGAATTTTCACCAAGGTAATGGCGGAAATGATGGTGCTCCTGCGCAGGCAGGGGGTCACAATTATCCCATACTTGGACGATCTCCTCATAAAGGCGAGATCTCGGGAGAGGTTGCTGGACAGCGTGTCTCTGTCCATGAAGACGTTGCAGCTACACGGCTGGATTCTCAATATACCGAAGTCCCAGCTAGTCCCTACAACGCGTCTGACCTTTTTGGGGCTGATTCTAGACACAGACCAGAAAAAGGTTTTTCTTCCGATCGAAAAGGTTCAGGAACTCATAGCCATGGTCGGGAACCTATTAAAACCAAAAAAGGTTTCAGTGCATCATTGCACGTGGGTCCTGGGGAAGATGGTGGCTTCCTACGAGGCTATCCCTTTCGGCAGGTTTCATGCGAGGACTTTTCAATGGGACCTCTTGGACAAGTGGTCCGGGTCCCATTTACAAATGCATCAAAGGATCACCCTGTCTCCCAGGACCAGGGTATCTCTCCTGTGGTGGCTGAACAGTGCTCACCTACTAGAAGGTCGCAGGTTCGGCATTCAGGACTGAGTCCTGGTGACCACGGACGCAAGCCTCCGAGGCTGGGGAGCAGTGACACTGGGAAGAAATTTCCAAGGTCTCTGGTCAAGCCTAGAGTCTTGTCTCCACATCAACGTCCTGGAGTTGAGGGCCATATACAATGCCCTGCGTCAAGCGGAGGAATTGCTTCGGAGAAAACCGGTTCTGATTCAGTCAGACAATGTCACGGCAGTGGCTCATATAAACCGCCAAGGCGGAACAAGGAGCAGAATGGCCATGGCAGAAGCGACCAGGTTTTTACGCTGGGCGGAAGGCCATGTAAGCGCGCTGTCAGCGGTGTTCATCCCGGGGGTGGACAACTGGGAGGCGGACTTCCTCAGCAGGCACGACCTGCATCCGGGAGAGTGGGGACTTCATCAAGAAGTCTTCGCACAGATCACGGATCGTTGGGGACTGCCTCAAATCGACATGATGGCATCCCGTCTCAACAAAAAGCTAAAGCGGTATTGCGCCAGGTCAAGGGACCCTCAGGCGGTAGCGGTAGACGCTCTGGTGACACCTTGGGTGTTCAGATCGGTCTATGTGTTTCCTCCTCTTCCTCTCATACCCAAGGCGTTGAGAATAATACGAAGAAGCAGGGTCAGAACAATACTCATTGTTCCGGATTGGCCACGGAGGACTTGGTATCCGGAGCTGCAAGAGTTGCTCGCCGGGGATCCGTGGCCTCTTCCTCTAAGGCAGGGCTGGCCAAACCAGTCCTCGAGGTCTACCAACAGTACACATTTTCCAGACCACCTAGCTGGTGCACAGGTGTAGTCATTACTAATTAAGATGTGCTGCATTCATTCCTAACTGACAATTCTACAGATCTCCAGGAGGCCTGGAAAACATGAACTGTTGGTAGATCTCGAGGACAGGTTTGGCCAGCCCTGCTCTGAGGCAGGACCTGCTGCGGCAGGGGCCCTGTCTGTTCCAAGACTTACCGCGGCTGCGTTTGACGGCATGGCGGTTGAACGCCGGATCCTAGCGGAAAAATGGATTCCGGAGGAAGTCATTCCTACCCTGATCAAGGCTAGGAAAGACGTGACGTTAAAACATTATCACCATATATGGCGGAAATATGTTTCTTGGTGTGAGGCCAGAGCTGCTCCTACGGAGGAGTTCCATTTGGGCCGTCTACTTCACTTCCTTCAAACAGGAGTGACTTTGGGCCTAAAATTAGGGTCCATAAAGGTCCAGATTTCGGCCTTATCCATTTTCTTTCAAAGAGAATTGGCCTCTATTCCTGAAGTACAGACCTTTGTGAAGGGAGTGCTGCATATTCAGCCTCCCTTTGTGCCTCCGGTGGCGCCTTGGGATCTTAACGTGGGGTTACGTTTCCTCAAGTCACCTTGGTTTGAACCACTGAAAACTGTGGAGTTGAAATACCTCACGTGGAAAGTGGTCATGTTGTTGGCATTGGCTTCGGCAAGACGTGTTTCTGAATTGGCGGCTTTATCACATAAAAGCCCATACTTGGTTTTTCACGTGGATAGGGCAGAGTTGAGGACTCGTCCTCACTTTCTGCCAAAAGTGGTCTCATCTTTTCATGTGAACCAACCTATTGTCGTGACTGTGGCTACACGGGACTTGGAGGATTCCGAGTCCCTGGATGTGGTCAGGGCTTTAAAGATTTATGTGACCAGAACGGCTAGAATCAGGAAGACTGAAGCTCTGTTTGTTCTGTATGCGGCCAACAAGGTTGGTGCTCCTGCTTCAAAGCAGACTATTGCTCGCTGGATCTGTAATACGATTCAGCAGGCGCATTCTACGGCAGGTTTGCCATTGCCTAAATCGGTTAAGGCCCATTCCACTAGGAAAGTGGGCTCTTCTTGGGCTGTTGCCCGAGGGGTCTCGGAATTACAGTTGTGCCGAGCAGCTACTTGGTCGGGGTATAACACCTTTGCAAAGTTATATAAGTTTGATACCCTGGCTGAGGAGGACCTCCTGTTTGCTCAATCGGTGCTGCAGAGTCATCCGCACTCTCCCGCCCGTTTGGGAGCTTTGGTATAATCCCCATGGTCCTTACGGAGTCCCAGCATCCTCAAGGACGTTAGAGAAAATAAGATTTTACTTACCGGTAAATCTATTTCTCGTAGTCCGTAGAGGATGCTGGGCACCCGTCCCAAGTGCGGACTTCTTCTGCAAGACTTGTATACAGTTGTTGCTTACATAAGGGTTATGTTATAGTTTATCGGTTGAACCGAGGCTATGTTGTTGTTCATACTGTTGACTGGGTAGTGTATCACAAGTTATTTGGTGTGGCTGGTATGGATCTCGCCCTTAGATTTACAAAAATCCTTCCTCGTACTGTCCATCTCCTCTGGGCACAGTTTTCCTAACTGAGGTCTGGAGGAGGGGCATAGAGGGAGGAGCCAGTGCACACCCAGAGACCAAAGCTTTCTTAAAGTGCCCTATCTCCTGCGGAGCCAGTCTATCCCCCCATGGTCCTTATGGAGTCCCAGCATCCTCTACGGACTACGAGAAATTGATTTACCGGTAAGTAAAATCTTATTTTTACTAGTATGTTTATATCTCATTTTCCGATTATCAAAGATATTTCTTGGCTTTTAACATTTTTTGTTTGTTTATTTTTTGCAGTAGTGCCAACAATATGCCAGACACAAAGATGAGGAAGAAGAGGTGTGTTTCTTTGTATTTAAATAGAAATGTAATTTATAATCTGAAAATCTTTTTATATGGTTTTTATTTTTACAGACTACAGAAAACTGTGGCTTCATACTTGAATTCACAGGATAATTTTTATTTTCAGTATGTCCTGTTATTTACAAAGATGCCGCCAGTGTCCTAAAAGAACTGAAGACTCTAGTGGATGAAGGGGTTAGGTAACTGTATTTCTCTAACGTCCTAAGTGGATGCTGGGGACTCCGTAAGGACCATGGGGAACAGCGGCTCCGCAGGAGACTGGGCACATCCAAAGAAAGCTTTAGGACTATCTGGTGTGCACTGGCTCCTCCCCCCATGACCCTCCTCCAAGCCTCAGTTAGATCTCTGTGCTCGAACGAGAAGGGTGCACACTAGGGGCTCTCCTGAGCTTCTTAGTGAAAGTTTTAGATTAGGTTTTTTATTTTCAGTGAGACCTGCTGGCAACAGGCTCACTGCATCGAGGGACTAAGGGGAGAAGAAGCGAACTCACCTGCGTGCAGAGTGGATTGGGCTTCTTAGGCTACTGGACATTAGCTCCAGAGGGACGATCACAGGCCCAGCTTGGATGGGTCCCAGAGCCGCGCCGCCGGCCCCCTTACAGAGCCAGAAGGCAGAAGAGGTCCAGAAAATCGGCGGCAGAAGACGTCCTGTCTTCAACAAGGTAGCGCACAGCACTGCAGCTGTGCGCCATTGCTCTCAGCACACTTCACACTTCGGTCACTGAGGGTGCAGGGCGCTGGGTGGGGGCGCCCTGAGACGCAATAAAAACACCTTGGATGGCAAAAAAAATGCATCACATATAGCTCCTGGGCTATATGGATGCATTTAACCCCTGCCAGAATCCATAAAAAAGCAGGAGAAAAGTCAGCGAAAAAGGGGCGGAGCCTATCTCCTCAGCACACTGGCGCCATTTTCCCTCACAGCTCCGTTGGAGGGAAGCTCCCTGTCTCTCCCCTGCAGTCACTACACTACAGAAAGGGTTAAAAAAAGAGAGGGGGGGCACTAATTGGGCGCAGTATTAACTATACAGCAGCTATAAGGGGAAAAACACTTATATAAGGTTATCCCTGTATATATATAGCGCTCTGGTGTGTGCTGGCAAACTCTCCCTCTGTCTCCCCAAAGGGCTAGTGGGGTCCTGTCCTCTATCAGAGCATTCCCTGTGTGTGTGCTGTATGTCGGTACTTTTGTGTCGACATGTATGAGGAGAAAAATGATGTGGAGACGGAGCAGATTGCCTGTAATAGTGATGTCACCCCCTAGGGGGTCGACACCTGAGTGGATGAACTGTTGGAAGGAATTACGTGACAGTGTCAGCTCTGTATAAAAGACAGTGGTTGACATGAGACAGCCGGCTACTCAGCTTGTGCCTGTCCAGACGTCTCACAGGCCGTCAGGGGCTCTAAAGCGCCCGTTACCTCAGATGGCAGATATAGACGCCGACACGGATACTGACTCCAGTGTCGACGGTGAAGAGACAAATGTGACTTCCAGTAGGGCCACACGTTACATGATTGAGGCAATGAAAAATGTTTTACACATTTCTGATAATACGAGTACCACCAAAAAAAGGGGTATTATGTTCGGTGAGGAAAAACTACCTGTAGTTTTCCTGAATCTGAGAAATTAAACGAGGTGTGTGATGATGACGTGGGTTTCCCCCGATAACAACGGATAATTTCTAAAATGTTATTGGCATTATATCCTTTCCCGCCAGAGGTTAGGGTGCGTTGGGAAACACCCCCTAGGGGGGATAAAGCGCTCACACGCTTGTAAGGGCTCTACCTTCGCCTGAGATGGCCGCCCTTAAGGATCCTGCTGATAGAAAGCAGGAGGGTATCCTAAAAGGTATTTACACACATACTGGTGTTATACTGCGACCAGCAATCGCCTCAGCCTGGATGTGCAGTGCTGGGTTGGCGTGGTCGGATTCCCTGACTGAAAATATTGATACCCTAGATAGGGACAGTATATTTCTCTATCGTCCTAAGTGGATGCTGGGGTTCCTGAAAGGACCATGGGGAATAGCGGCTCCGCAGGAGACAGGGCACAAAAAAGTAAAGCTTTTACCAGATCAGGTGGTGTGCACTGGCTCCTCCCCCTATGACCCTCCTCCAGACTCCAGTTAGATTTTGTGCCCGAACGAGAAGGGTGCAATCTAGGTGGCTCTCCTAAAGAGCTGCTTAGAGAAAGTTTAGCTTAGGTTTTTTACTTTACAGTGAGTCCTGCTGGCAACAGGATCACTGCAACGAGGGACTTAGGGGAGAAGTAGTGAACTCACCTGCGTGCAGAGTGGATTTGCTGCTTGGCTACTGGACACTAGCTCCAGAGGGACGATCACAGGTACAGCCTGGATGGTCACCGGAGCCGCGCCGCCGGCCCCCTTGCAGACGCTGAAGAGAGAAGAGGTCCAAAATCGGCGGCTGAAGACTCCTGAGTCTTCATAAAGGTAGCGCACAGCACTGCAGCTGTGCGCCATTTTCCTCTCAGCACACTTCACACAACAGTCACTGAGGGTGCAGAGCGCTGGGGGGGGCGCTCTGAGAGGCAAATAAAAACCTTATTAGAGGCAAAAAATACCTCACATATAGCCCACAGAGGCTATATGGAGATATTTAACCCCTGCCTAACTTCAAAAATAGCGGGAGACGAGCCCGCCGTAAAAGGGGCGGGGCCTATCTCCTCAGCACACAGCGCCATTTTCTCTCACAGAAAAGCTGGAGAGAAGGCTCCCAGGCTCTCCCCTGCACTGCACTACAGAAACAGGGTTAAAACAGAGAGGGGGGGCACTGATTTTGGCGATATTGTATATATATAAAAGATGCTATAAGGGAGAAACACTTATATAAGGTTGTCCCTATATAATTATAGCGTTTTTGGTGTGTGCTGGCAGACTCTCCCTCTGTCTCCCCAAAGGGCTAGTGGGTCCTGTCCTCTGTCAGAGTGTGCTGTGTGTCGGTACGTGTGTGTCGACATGTATGAGGACGATGTTGGTGAGGAGGCGGAGAAATTGCCTGTAATGGTGATGTCACTCTCTAGGGAGTCGACACCGGAATGGATGGCTTATTTAGAGAATTACGTGAGAATGTCAACACGCTGCAAGGTCGGTTGACGACATGAGACGGCCGACAATCTATTAGGACCGGTCCAGGCGTCTCAGAAACACCGTCAGGGGTTTTAAAAACGCCCATTTACCTCAGTCGGTCGACACAGACACAGACACGGACACTGAATACAGTGTCGACGGTGAATAAACAAACGTATTTCTCATTAGGGCCACACGTTAAGGGCAATGAAGGAGGTGTTACGTGTTTCTGATACTACAAGTACCACAAGAAAGGGTATTATGTGGGAGTGGAAAAAACTACCTGTAGTTTTTCCTGAATCAGATAAAATAAAATGAAGTGTGTGATGATGCGTAGGGTTACCCCGATAGCAAATATTGGCGTTATACCCTTTCCCGCCAGAAATTAGGGTACGTTGGGAAACACCCCTTAGGGTGATAAGGCGCTCACACGCTTATCAAGTGGCGTTACCGTCTCCAGATACGGCCGCCCTCAAGGAGCCAGCTGATAGGAAGCTGGAAAAATATCCTAAAAAGTATATACACACATACGGTGGTTATACTGCGACCAGCGATCGCCATCAGCCTGGAGATGCAGTGCTGGGTTGGCTTGGTCGGATTCCCTGACTGAAAATAGATGCATTCTATATATATGTATGTGAGATGCACAGAGGGATATTTGCTCTCTGGCATCAAGATAAGTGCGTTGTCCATATCTCCCAGAAGATGTCAGGGACACGACAGTGGTCAGGTGATACAGATCCCATACGGCAGATGGAAGTATTGCTGTATAAAGGGAAGGAGTTATTTGGGGGTCGGTCCATCGGACCTGGGGACCACAGCAACAGCTGGGAAATCCAACCTTTTTTACCCCAAGTTACATCTCAGCTAAAAAAGACACCGTCTTTTCAGCCTCAATCTTTCCTTTCCCATGAGGGCATGCAGGCAAAAGGCCAGTCATATCTGCCCAGACATAGAGGTAAGGGAAGTAGACTGCAGCAGGCAGCCCTTTCCCAGGAAAAGAAGCCCTCCACCGCGTCTGCCAAGTCCTCAGCATGACGCTGGGGCCGTGCAAGCGGACTCAAGGTGGGGGGGTAGTCTCAAGAGTCTCAGGGCGCAGTGGGATCACTCGCAAGTTGACCCCTAGATCGTACGAGTATTATCCCAGGGGTAAAGATTGGAGAGTCGAGACATCTTCTCCTCGCAGGTTCCTGAAGTCTGCTTTACCAACGGCTCCCTCCGACAGGGAGGCAGCATTGGAAACAATTCACAAGCTGTATATCCAGCAGGTGATAATCAAAGTACCCCTCCTACGACAAGGAAAAGGGTATTATTTTTCCACACTATATTGTGGTACTGAAGCCAGACGGCTTGGTGACACATAGTCTAAATCTAAAATGTTTTGAACACTTACATAAAAGGTTCAAATCGAGATAAAGTCACTCAGAGCAGTGATAGCGAACCGGAAAAAAGGGGACTATATGGTGTCCCTGGACATCAAGGATTACCTCCATGTCCAAATTTTGTCCTTCTCATCAAGGGTACCTCTGGTTCGTGGTACAGAACTGTCAATATCAGTTTCAGACGATGCCGTTTGAATTATCCACGGCACCCCGGGCCTTTTTACCAAGGTAATGGCCGAAAAGATGTTTCTTCAAAGAAAAAAGGCATCTAAATTATCCCTTACTTGCACGACCTAAAAAGGGCAAGTTCCAGAGAACAGTTGGAGGTCGGAAGAGCACTATCTAAAGTAGTTCTTCGACGGCACGACTGGATTCTAAATATTCCAAGAATCGCAGCTGTTTTCCGACGATACGTCTGCTGTTCCTAGGGATGATTCTGGACACGGTTCAGAAAAAGGTTTTTCTTCCCGAGGAAAAAGCCAAGGAGTTATCCGACCTGTCAGGAACCTCCTAAAACCAGGAAAGGTGTCTGTACATCAATGCACAAGAGTCCTGGGAAAAATGGTGGCTTTTTACGAAGCAATTCCATTCGGCAGATTCCATGCAAGAATTTTCCAAAGGGATCTGTTGGACAAATGGTCAGGGTCGCATCCTCAGATGCACCTGCGAATAACCCTGTCGCCAAGGACAAGGGTATATCTTCTGTGGTGGTTGCAAAAGGCTCATCTATTGGAGGGCCGCAGATTCGGCATACAGGATTTGATCCTGGTGACCACGGACGCCAGCCTGAGAGGTTGGGGAGCAGTCACACAAGGAAGAAACTTCCAGGGGGTATGGACGAACCTGGAAAAGTCTCTTCACATAAACATTCTGGTACTAAGAGCAATCTAAAATGCTCTAAGCCAGGCGGAACCACTCCTGCAAGGAAAACCGGTGTTGATTCAGTCGGACAACATCACGGCGGTCGCCCATGTAAACAGACAGGGCGGCACAAGAAGCAGGAGTGCAATGGCAGAAGCTGCCAAGATTCTTCGCTGGGCGGAGAATCACGTAATAGCACTGTCAGCAGTGTTCTTCCCGGGCGTGGACAACTGGGAAGCAGACTTCCTCAGCAGACACGATATTCACCCGGGAGAGGGGGGTCTTCATCCAGAAGTCTTCCACATGCTAATAAACTGTCGGGAAAGACCAATGGTAGACATGATGGCGTCTCGCCTCAACAAGAAACTGGACAAGTATTGCGCCAGGTCAAGAGATCCACAGGCAATAGCTGTGGACGCACTGGTAACACCTTGGGTGTACAAATCAGTATATGTGTTTCCTCCTCTGCCTCTCATACCAAAGGTATTGAAGATTATACGGTGAGGAGGAGTAAGAACAATACTAGTGGCTCCGGATTGGCCAAGAAGGACTTGGTACCCGGAACTTCAAGAGTTGGTCACGGACGACCCGTGCCCTCTACTTCTGAGAAGGGACCTGCTACAACAGGGTCCCTGTCTCTTTCAAGACTTACCGCGGCTGCGTTTGACGGCATGGCGGTTGAACGCCAGATCCTAAAAGGGAAAGGCATTCCAGAAGAAGTCATTCCTACCTTGATTAAGGCAAGGAAGGAAGTCACCGCGAAACATTATCACCGCATTTGGCGAAAATATGTCGCGTGGTGCGAGGATCGGAGTGTTCCGACGGAGGAATTTCAACTGGGTCGTTTCCTACATTTCCTACAATCAGGATTGTCTATGGGTCTCAAATTGAGATCTATTAAGGTTCAAATTTCGGCCCTGTCAATATTCTTCCAAAAAGAATTGGCCTCAGTTCCTGAGGTACAGACTTTTGTTAAAGGAGTACTGCATATACAGCCTCCTGTGGTGCCTCCGGTGGCACCGTGGGATCTAAATGTAGTTTTAGATTTCCTCAAATCCCATTGGTTTGAACCATTGAAAAAGGTGGATTTTAAATATCTCACATGGAAAGTGACTATGTTACTGGCCCTGGCTTCCGCCAGGAGAGTATCTGAATTGGCGGCTTTATCTTATAAAAGCCCTTATCTAATCTTCCATTCGGATAGGGCAGAACTGAGGACTCGTCCGCATTTTCTCCCTAAGGTGGTATCAGCGTTTCACCTGAACCAACCTATTGTGGTGCCTGCGGCCACTGGCGACTTGGAGGACTCCAAGTTGTTGGACGTTGTCAGAGCCTTAAAAATATACATTTCAAGGACGGCTGAAGTCAGAAAATCTGACTCGCTGTTGATACTATATGCACCCAACAAGTTGGGTGCCCCTGCTTCTAAGCAGACGATTGCTCGTTGGATTTGTAACACAATTCAACTTGCTCATTCTGTGGCAGGCCTGCCACAGCCTAAATCTGTTAAGGCCCATTCCACAAGGAAGGTGGGCTCATCTTGGGCGGCTGCCCGAGGGGTCTCGGCATTACAATTCTGTCGAGCAGCTACGTGGTCGGGGGAAAACACGTTTGTAAAATTCTACAAATTTGATACCCTGGCAAAAGAGGACTTGGAATTCTCTCATTCGGTGCTGCAGAGTCATCCGCACTCTCCCGCCCGTTTGGGAGCTTTGGTATAATCCCCATGGTCCTTTCAGGAACCCCAGCATCCACTTAGGACGATAGAGAAAATAAGAATTTACTTACCGATAATTCTATTTCTCGGAGTCCGTAGTGGATGCTGGGCGCCCATCCCAAGTGCGGATTATCTGCAATACTGTACATAGTTATTGTTAACAAATTCGGGTTATATTGTTAAGGAGCCATCTTTAAGAGGCTCTTTCTGTTATCATACTGTTAACTGGGTTTAGATCACAAGTTGTACGGTGTGATTGGTGTGGCTGGTATGAGTCTTACCCGGGATTCAAATTGCCTCCCTTATTGTGTACGCTCGTCCGGGCACAGTACCTAACTGGAGTCTGGAGGAGGGTCATAGGGGGAGGAGCCAGTGCACACCACCTGATCTGGTAAAAGCTTTACTTTTTTGTGCCCTGTCTCCTGCGGAGCCGCTATTCCCCATGGTCCTTTCAGGAACCCCAGCATCCACTACGGACTCCGAGAAATAGAATTATCGGTAAGTAAATTCTTATTTTTTGCCTATAGAGCATTTAAAAGATGCATTTTTATATATGCGTGATGCACAGCGGAATATTTGCCGACTGGCATCAAGTCTAAGCGCGTTGTCCATTTCTACCAGTAGAGGGTTATGGACACGTCAGTGGTCAGGTGATGCGTATTCCAAACGGCATTTGGAAGTATTGCTTTATTAAGGGAGGAGTTATTTGGGGTCGTTCTTTCAGACCTGGTGGCCACGGCAACAGCTGGGAATTCCACGTTTGTACCCCAGGTCGCCTCTCAACATGAGAAGACGCCATATTATCAGGCGCAGTCTTTTCGTGGACAAGCGGGCAAAAGGTTCCTCATTTCTGCCCCGTGACAGAGGGAGAGGAAAAAGGCTGCAGAAATCAGCCAGTTCCCAGGAACAGAAACCCTCTCCCGCCTCTGCCAAGCCCTCAGTATACGCTGGGGCTTTACAAGCAGAATCAGGCACGGTGGGGGGCCCGTCTCAATGAATTTCAGCGCGCAGTGGGCTCACTCGCAAGTAGACCCCTGGATCCTTCAGGTGATATCTCAGGGGTACAAATTAGAATTCGAGACGTCTCCCCCTCGCCGTTTCCTAAAGTCGGCTTTACCGATGTCTCCTTCTGACAGGGAGACAGTTTTGGAAGCCATTCACAAGCTGTATTCCCAGCAGGTGATAATCAAGATACCCCTCCTGCAACAGGGAACGGGGTATTATTCCACACTGTTGTGGTACCGAAGCCGGACGGCTCGGTGAGACCGATTCTAAATCTAAAATCTTTGAACACTTACGTACAGAGGTTCAAATTCAAGATTGAGTCACTCAGAGCAGTGATTGCGAACCTGGAAGAAGGGGACTACATGATGTCTCGGGACATCAAGGATGCTTACCTTCATGTCAAAATTTACCCTTCTCACCAAGGGTACCTCAGGTTTATGGTACAGAACTGTCACTATCCGTTCAGACGCTGCCGTATGGATGGTACACGGCACCCCGGGTCTTTACCAAGGTAATGGCCGAAATGATGATATTCCTTCGAAGGAAGTGAATTTTAGTTATCCCTTCCTTGGACAATTCCCTGATAAGGGTAAGATCCAGGGAACAGTTGGAGGTCGGTGTAGCACTATCTCAGGTAGTGTTGCGGCAGCACGATTGGATTCTCAATATTCCAAAATCGCACCTGGTTCCGACGACGTGTCTTCTGTTCCTAGGGATGATCCTGGACACAGTCCAGAAAAAGGTGTTTCTCCCGGAGGAGAAAGCCAGGGAGTTATCCGAGCTAGTCAGGAACCTCCTAAAACCGAGCCAAGTCTCAGTGCATCAATGCACAAGGGTTCTGGGTAAAATGGTGGCTTCCTACGAAGCAATCCCATTCGGCAGATTCCACGCAAGAACTTTCCAGTGGGACCTGCTGGACAAATGGTCCGGATCGCATCTTCAGATGCATCAGCGGATAACCCTGTCACCAAGGACAAGGGTGTCCCTCCTGTGGTGGTTGCAGAGTGCTCATCTTCTAGAGGGCCGCAGATTAGGCATTCAGGACTGGGTCCTGGTGACCACGGATGCCAGCCTGCGAGGCTGGGG
Source organism: Pseudophryne corroboree (assembly GCF_028390025.1). Lineage (NCBI taxonomy): Eukaryota > Metazoa > Chordata > Amphibia > Anura > Myobatrachidae > Pseudophryne > Pseudophryne corroboree. The sequence continues at coordinate 638,311,393 of NC_086449.1, forward strand.
AGCAGTCACACAGGGAAGGAATATCCAGGGCTTATGGTCAAGCCTGGAGACATCACTTCACATAAATATCCTGAAGCTAAGGGACATTTACAATGCTCTAAGCTTAGCAAGACCTCTGCTTCAAGGTCAGCCGGTGTTGATCCAGTCGGACAACATCACGGCAGTCACCCACGTAAACAGACAGGGTGGCACAAGAAGCAGGAGGGCAATGGCAGAAGCTCCAAGGATTCTTCGCTGGGCGGAAAATCATGTGATAGCACTGTCAGCAGTATTCATTCCGGGAGTGGACAACTGGGAAGCAGACTTCCTCAGCACGACCTCCACCCGGGAGAGTGGGGACTTCACCCAGAAGTCTTCCACATGATTAAAAACTCGACAGGTATTGCGCCAGGTCCAGGGACCCTCAGGCAATAAGCTGTAGACGCTCTGGTAACACCGTGGGTGTACCAGTCAGGGTATGTGTTCCCTCCTCTGCCTCTCATACCCAAGGTACTGAGATTGATAAGATGGAGAGGAGTAAGCACTATATTCGTGGTTCCGGATTGGCCAAGAAGGACTTGGTAACCGGAACTTCAAGAGATGCTCACGGAGGATCCGTGGCCTCTACCTCTAAGAAGGGACCTGCTCCAGCAAGGACCCGGTCTGTTCCAAGACTTACCGCGGCTGCGTTTGACGGCATGGCGGTTGAACGCCGGATCCTGAAGGAAAAAAGGCATTCCGGATGAAGTCATCCCTATCCTGATCAAAGCCAGGAAGGATGTAACCGCAAAAACATTATCACCGCAATTGGCGAAAATATGTTGCGTGGTGCGAGGCCAGTAAGGCCCGACGGAGGAAATTCAACTGGGTCGATTCCTACATTTCCTGCAAACAGGAGTGTCTATGGGCCTGAAATTGGGGTCCATTAAGGTTCAAATTTCGGCCCTGTCAATTTTCTTCCAAAAAGAACTAGCTTCAGTCCCTGAAGTTCAGACGTTTGTAAAAGGGGTACTGCATATACAGCCTCCTTTTGTGCCTCCAGTGGCACTTTGGGATCTCAATGTAGTTTTGGGTTCCAAAAGTCACATTGGTTTGAACCACTTAAATCTGTGGAGTTAAAATATCTCACATGGAAAGTGGTCATGCTGTTGGCCCTGGCCTGGGCCAGGCGCGTGTCAGAATTGGCGGCTTTATCCTGAAAAAGCCCTTATCTGATTTTCCATTCGGACAGGGCGGAATTGAGGACTCGTCCTCAGTTTCTCCCCAAGGTGGTTTCAGCGTCTCACCTGAACCAACCTATTGGTGGTGCCTGCGGCTACTAGGGACTTGGAGGCCTCCAAGTTGCTAGACGTTGTCAGTGCCCTGAAAATATGTTTCCAGGACGGCTGGAGTCGGGAAATCTGACTCGCTGTTTATCCTGTGTGCACCCAACAAGCTGGGTGCTCCTGCTTCTAAGCAGACTATTGCTCGTTGGATTTGTAGTACAATTCAGCTTGCACATTCTGTGGCAGGCCTGCCACAGCCAAAAATCTGTAAATGCCCACTCCACAAGGAAGGTGGGCTCATCTTGGGCGGCTGCCCGAGGGGTCTCGGCTTTACAACTTTGCCGAGCAGCTACTTGGTCAGGAGCAAATACGTTTGTAAAATTCTACAAAATTGATATCCTGGCTGAGGAGGACCTGGAGTTCTCTCATTTGGTGCTGCAGAGTCATCCGCACTCTCCCACCCGTTTGGGAGCTTTGGTATAATCCCCATGGTCCTTACGGAGTCCCCAGCATCCACTTAGGACGTTAGAGAAAATAAGAATTTACTTACCGATAATTCTATTTCTCATAGTCCGTAGTGGATGCTGGGCGCCCATCCCAAGTGCGGATTGTCTGCAATACTTGTACATAGTTATTGTTACAAAAATCGGGTTATTATTGTTGTGAGCCATCTTTCAGAGGCTCCTCTGTTATCATGCTGTTAACTGGGTTCAGATCACAGGTTATACGGTGTGATTGGTGTGGCTGGTATGAGTCTTACCCGGGATTCAAAATCCTTCCTTATTGTGTACGCTCGTCCGGGCACAGTATCGTAACTGAGGCTTGGAGGAGGGTCATGGGGGGAGGAGCCAGTGCACACCAGATAGTCCTAAAGCTTTCTTTGGATGTGCCCAGTCTCCTGCGGAGCCGCTGTTCCCCATGGTCCTTACGGAGTCCCCAGCATCCACTACGGACTATGAGAAATAGAATTATCGGTAAGTAAATTCTTATTTTTTTTTGTTGTTGTCATGGATGAAGGTGTTATGACCTAGGGATCATGGTAACGGCTGTTGGGGTGCTGGTGGTCATGTGTCTGACGCTGGAATCATGACACCGCTCAGGAGACCTGCGCCGGACCACCGACAGCTGGGATGCAGAAGGTGTTTATCGGGTATTAGGATTAGGGCCCAGGAGATGTTAGGGTTAGGTACTAGGGGGGGTTAAACACTAGCGGTCTTAACTCTAATCAACATCCCCCGAGGGTTAGCCATGGCCGACACCTCCATGGGGGTTAGCTGTAGGGGAGGAGGGTGTAGAAATATTTCCCCCCCTATGATGTTGGAATGTGCGCTCAGTCATGTGACCGCCGGCATCCTGACCGGTAGGGTTTCGTATGTATTCCATGGTAACAATGTTATTTTAAATGTTGGTAGTCTATTTACTGACCTGTTTGTTGAATAAAAGTGCTATGTCCAATTCTTAAGGTCTAATAATTTCTCTTTAACTCTTTAAGACTGGTATCCTATTAACTGTGGTTAATTAGCACTCCGGGCTATCCTATTAGCTCAGACCTCCGTCTCTTATTGGAGGTTTGGTTCGCCTGCACACAGCCAAAACAAATCCTTGATAAATGGCAAAGAAATACATAGGTTTGCGGCATTTTGCGGATCCTATGTATTTTTGGCCGAAAAACGTGGGTTGTTTTTGCGGGAGACCATAGGATAGGAAACCCTGATTCTGCTGCGGGGTACACTGGGCTCCACAGGGAATGACATTGGGGTGTAAAGTAGGATCTTGATCCGAGACACCAACAGGCTCAAAACTTTGACCTTCTTCCCAGAATGCCTAGCGCCGCCTCCTCTATAACACCGCCTCCGTGCACAGGAACTCAGTTTTGTAGTTGGTGCCATGCAGTAAGCAGGCATACAACAGGGGGGCTGGTACCACAGCCCTGAGAAGAAGCTTTTAATGAAAAATGAAGACTTCAAGGGCTGCAGCAGAGACACTGACTGTGTTAGATGTCAGTCAGACATCTCCTGCTGCAGCTCCATCACCTCCCCCAGCGGCGCCGTATACTCCCGCGCCCTGGTTGCCGGGTACTTACAGCAGAGGCTCCGATTTCTTCTATTTAGAGTAAATGTTCCCGCCCTGGAGCTGCCTCTCTCTCTCTCTCTCTCTCAAGCCGCCTGCATGTCAGCGCTGTGCATTTTACAGGACACTTCAGTATTCTACATGTCTGCTGACAGTGTTAGTTAAGAAAGAGTGCATTTAGTCAGGGTCATATAGTACAAGTACCCTGTGATATACATCCAGTCTTTACTGTGTATTGTTATATCTATTGAGTGTATAGCTATACTTAGTACTACTTTTGTATTGCTAGTCCAGTGCATTTTTATTGCATGTCATAATTTCTGCATTGTGTAATTTGACTGTGTGTGTGTGTATATAGCTGCTGTGTGACCTCCATTTCGTGTATCTCACTCAGATTGCTATCCCTATATTCTATAACCTGAGGGGGCTAAGTGCGTCAGGTTTATAATTTTAATACAGGTGTTTCACAAGATATACTCAGTGTATATTTCTCAAACGTCCTAGAGGATGCTGGGGACTCCGTAAGGACCATGGGGTATAGACGGGATCCGCAGGAGAGATGGGCACACTATAAGACTTTGAATGGGTGTGAACTGGCTCCTCCAGACCTCAGTTAGACTTTGTGCCCAGGAGTGACTGGACACACACTAGAGGAGCTCTACAGAGTTTCTCTAAAGACTTTATTGTTACGTTTTTTATTTTCAGGGAGACCTGCTGGCTACAGGCTTCCTGCATTGTGGGACTCGGGAGATAAGTCAGACCTACTTCTTCTTAGTTCAAGGGCTCTGCTTCTTCGGCTACTGGACACCATTAGCTCCAGAGGGTTCGATCACTTGGTTCGCCTAGCTGCTTGTTCCCGGAGCCGCGCCGTCTCCCCCCTCACAGAAGCCAAAAGAAAGAAGCCGGGTGAGTATGAGAAGAAAAGAAGACGGCAGAAGACTTCAGTAACGGAGGTATGCGCAGCGCTCCATGCTCCCACACACCAACGGCACTCACAGGGTGCAGGGCGCTGGGGGGGGGGTGGGGGGGAGTGCCCTGGGCAGCAGTTACTGAGTCTCTACTTTTCACTGGCACAAGTCATATTCGGGCACCGGCTACGTTACCCCCGCCAGTATACTACAGCGATCGCGCTGCACGCCATTGCTCACACACACACCCCAACGGTTACATGGGTGCAGGGCGCAGGGGGGGCGCCCTGGACAGCATTATATATGTTATTTGAGCAGGTATATAGTGTATCGACACTTTATATGGTCCCCTGTCCTGCTTATACAATTATATTATACCGGGGCTGAAGCGCGCCGAAGAGGGGGCGGGGCTTAGCCCTCACAGCAATGTTCAGCGCCATTTTTTCTCTGTCCCCGCCAAAAAGGTGTACAAACAGGGGGACACACAGATTTTTAATGTTATAATGAATTTAGCACTATTTCTTTAGAAATGAGGCATATAATCATTGCTGTGCATGTTTCTCTGTGTGTTCCCTGTCAGCATACCCACTAGAGTCCACATGGGTCTACACTATCAGCTATGGGTATCACTGTCGGCATTGCCGACGCCTGTTGGTACTTGATGCTGTAGTTGCACAGTCAGCAGGTCGGTAGTTGTATGCTTATCAAAAGTAAACACTGTATGGGAATCACAGTAGTGTGTGGGTGACCCTGTCGGCATCAACTGCTATTACTGGGTGTAAATTAACATGCTGTAACTGCCTTATGGCCGTATATATGTTTATTTGTGTATGTATGGTACGGTCTCATGGGGTTCACTACGATCTGCCGGCGGCCGGCCACCCGGCGACCAGCATAACGGCGCCGGCTTACCGACAGTGTGGCGAGCGCAAATGAGCCCCTTGCGGGCTCGCTTCGCTCGCCACGCTACGCGCGCCACACTATTTTATTCTCCCTCCAGGGGGGTCGTGGACCCCCACGAGGGAGAATAAGTGTCGGTATGCCGGCTGTCGGGCTCCCGGCGCTGGTATGCTGGTCGCCGGGAGCCCGACCGCCGGCATACTGAAGACCACCCGTTTCATGGGCCTGTAGCTCGTGCACAGACTCGGTGGTATATGTGGGGGAGTGTTATTAAGATTATTTCTCTGACGTCCTAGTGGATGCTGGGGACTCCGTAAGGACCATGGGGAATAGACGGGCTCCGCTGGAGACTGGGCACTCTAAAAGAAAGATTAGGTACTATCTGGTGTGCACTGGCTCCTCCCTCTATGCCCCTCCTCCAGACCTCAGTTAGATTTCTGTGCCCGGCCGAGCTGGATGCACACTAGGGGCTCTCCTGAGCTCCTAGAAAGAAAGTATATGTTAGGTTTTTTATTTTACAGTGAGACCTGCTGGCAACAGGCTCACTGCAACGAGGGACTAAGGGGAGAAGAAGCGAACCTACCTGCTTGCAGCTAGCTTGGGCTTCTTAGGCTACTGGACACCATTAGCTCCAGAGAGGGATCGACCGCAGGACCCGTCCTTGGTGTTCGTTCCCGGAGCCGCGCCGCCGTCCCCCTTGCAGAGCCAGAAGCATGAAGATGGTCCGGAAAATCGGCGGCAGAAGACTTCAGTCTTCACCAAGGTAGCGCACAGCACTGCAGCTGTGCGCCATTGCTCCTCATACACACTTCACACTCCGGTCACTGAGGGTGCAGGGCGCTGGGGGGGGGGCGCCCTGAGCAGCAATAAAAACACCTTGGCTGGCAAAATAACCACAATATATAGCCCCAGAGGCTATATATGTGGTAATTACCCCTGCCAGAATCCAGAAAAAAGCGGGAGAAAAGTCAGCCGAAAAAGGGGCGGAGCCATTTCTCCCTCACAGTTCCGCTGGAAGGAAGCTCCCTGACTCTCCCCTGCAGTCTACACTACAGAAAGAATAAAAAAGAGAGGTGGGGCACTAAATTTAGGCGCAGTAAAACTTATAGCAGCTATAAGGGGACATAATTCAGTTAGTCCCTGCATTATATAGCGCTCTGGTGTGTGCTGGCATACTCTCTCTCTGTCTCCCCAAAGGGCTTTTGTGGGGTCCTCTCTCCTTTAAGAGCATTCCCTGTGTGTGTGCGGTGTGTCGGTACGGCTGTGTCGACATGTTTGATGAGGAGGCTTATGTGGAGGCGGAGCAGATGCCTATAAATGTGATGTCACCCCCTGCGGGGCAGACACCTGAGTGGATGGACTTATGGAAGGAATTACGTGCAAGTGTCGACTCCTTACATAAAAAATTTGACGACATGCCAAATGCGGGACAGCCGGCTTCTCAGCTCGTGCCTGCCCAGACAATTCAAAGACCATCAGGGGCTCTGAAACGCCCACTACCTCAGATGGCAGACACAGATGTCGACACGGATACTGATACCAGTGTCGACGACGATGAGTCAAATTTAATGTCCACTAGGGCCATTCGTTGCATGATTGAGGCAATGAAAGAGGTATTACACATTTCTGATATAAACCCAGGTACCTCAAAAAAGGGTATTATGTTTGGGGAGAAAAAACTACCAATAGTTTTTCCCCCATCTGAAGAATTAAATGAAGTGTGTGAAGAAGCGTGGGCTTTCCCCGATAAAAAATTGGTGATTTCAAAAAAATTACTAATGGCGTTCCCTTTCTCGCCAGAGGATAGGTCACGTTGGAAAACTCCCCCTAGGGTGGATAAAGCGCTCACACGTTTGTCTAAAAAGGTGGCACTACCGTCTTCGGATACGGCCGCCCTAAAGGAACCTGCTGATAGAAAGCAGGAGGCTATCCTAAAGTCTATATATACACACACTGGTGTTATACTGAGACCAGCTATTGCTTCAGCGTGGATGTGCAGTGCTGCTGCTGCTTGGTCAGATTCCCTGTCGGAAAATATTGACACCCTAGACAGGGACACTATATTGCTAACCGTAGAGCATATAAAAGACTCAGTCTTTTATACATGAGAGATGCACAGAGGGAGATCTGCCGGCTGGCATCTAGAATAAGTGCATTGTCCATTTCTGCTAGGAGAGGCTTATGGACTCGGCAGTGGACAGGAGATGCAGATTCTAAAAGGCACATGGAAGTTTTGCCTTGTAAGGGTGAGGAGTTATTCGGGGATGGTCTCTCAGACCTTGTTTCCACAGCAACAGCTGGGAAGTCAGCATTTTTGCCCCATGTCCCCTCACAGCCTAAGAAAGCGCCGTATTATCAGGTACAGTCCTTTCGACCCCAGAAAAACAGGCGGGGAAAAGGCGGGTCCTTTCTGTCTAGAGGCAGAGGAAGGGGAAAAAAGCTGCAACACACAGCAGGTTCCCAGGAACAAAAGTCCTCCCCCGCTTCTTCCAAATCCGCCGCATGACGGTGGGGCTCCACAGGCGGAGCCAGGTACGGTGGGGGGCCGCCTCAAAAATTTCAGCGATCAGTGGGTTCGCTCACGGGTGGATCCCTGGATCCTTCAAGTAGTATCTCAGGGGAACAAGCTGGAATTCGAGGCGCCTCCCCCCCGCCGTTTCATCAAATCGGCCTTACCGACAACTCCCTCGGGCAGGGAGGTTGTGCTAGAGGCAATTCACAAGCTGTATTCCCAGCAGGTGATAGTCAAGGTACCCCTACTTCAACAAGGACGGGGTTACTATTCCACACTGTTTGTGGAACCGAAACCGGACGGTTCGGTGAGACCCATTTTAAATTTGAAATCCTTGAACACATACATAAAAAGATTCAAGTTCAAGATGGAATCGCTCAGGGCGGTTATTGCAAGCCTGGACGAGGGGGATTACATGGTATCCCTGGACATCAAGGATGCTTACCTGCATGTCCCCATTTACCTTCCTCACCAGGAGTACCTCAGATTTGTGGTACAGGATTGCCATTACCAATTCCAGACACTACCGTTTGGACTGTCCACGGCACCGAGGGTGTTTACCAAGGTAATGGCAGAAATGATGATACTCCTTCGAAAAAAGGGAGTTTTAATTATCCCGTACTTGGACGATCTCCTAATAAAGGCGAGGTCCAGGGAGCAGTTACTGGTCGGAGTAGCACTATCTCGGGAAGTGCTACAACAGCATGGCTGGATTCTAAACATTCCAAAGTCACAACTGGTTCCTTCCACACGCTTACTGTTCCTGGGGATGATTCTGGACACAGAACAGAAAAAAGTGTTTCTCCCGCAGGAGAAAGCCAAGGAGCTGTCATCTCTAGTCAGAGACCTCCTAAAACCAAAACGGGTATCGGTGCATCACTGCACACGAGTCCTGGGAAAAATGGTGGCTTCATACGAAGCAATTCCATTCGGCAGGTTCCATGCAAGGACCTTCCAGTGGGACCTCTTGGACAAGTGGTCGGGATCGCATCTTCAGATGCATCAACTGATAACCCTGTCTCCAAGGACCAGGGTGTCTCTACTGTGGTGGCTGCAGAGTGCTCATCTTCTAGAGGGCCGCAGATTCGGCATACAGGACTGGGTCCTGGTGACCACGGATGCCAGCCTTCGAGGCTGGGGCGCAGTCACACAGGGAAGAAATTTCCAGGGACTTTGGTCAAGTCAGGAGTCGTCCCTACACATAAATATTCTGGAACTGAGGGCCATTTACAATGCCCTAAGTCAGGCAAGGCCCCTGCTTCAAAACCAGCCGGTACTGATCCAGTCAGACAACATCACGGCAGTCGCCCATGTAAACCGACAGGGCGGCACAAGAAGCAGGATGGCGATGGCAGAAGCCACAAGGATTCTCCGATGGGTGGAAAATCACGTACTAGCACTGTCAGCAGTGTTCATTCCGGGAGTGGACAACTGGGAAGCAGACTTCCTCAGCAGACACGACCTACACCCGGGAGAGTGGGGACTTCATCCAGAAGTCTTCCTACTGTTGGGTAAACCGTTGGGAAAGGCCACAGGTGGACATGATGGCGTCCCGCCTCAACAAAAAGCTAAAGAGATATTGCGCCATGTCAAGGGACCCTCAGGCGATAGCTGTGGACGCTCTAGTGACACCGTGGGTGTACCAGTCGGTTTATGTGTTCCCTCCTCTGCCTCTCATACCAAAGGTACTGAGAATAATAAGAAGGCGAGGAGTAAGAACGATACTTGTGGTTCCGGATTGGCCAAGAAGAGCTTGGTACCCAGAACTTCAAGAAATGATATCAGAGGACCCATGGCCTCTACCGCTCAGACAGGATCTGCTACAGCAGGGCCCTGTCTGTTCCAAGACTTACCGCGGCTGCGTTTGACGGCATGGCGGTTGAATTCCGGATCCTAAAGGAAAAGGGCATTCCGGAGGAAGTCATTCCTACGCTGATAAAAGCCAGGAAAGAAGTAACCGCGAACCATTATCACCGTATTTGGCGAAAATATGTTGCGTGGTGTGAGGCCAGGAAGGCCCCTACAGAGGAATTTCAGCTGGGTCGTTTTCTGCACTTCCTACAGTCGGGAGTGACTATGGGCCTAAAATTGGGTTCCATTAAGGTCCAGATTTCGGCTCTGTCGATTTTCTTCCAGAAAGAACTGGCTTCACTGCCTGAAGTTCAGACTTTTGTAAAGGGAGTGCTTCATATTCAGCCCCCTTTTGTGCCTCCTGTGGCACCTTGGGATCTCAATGTGGTGTTGAGTTTCCTAAAATCACATTGGTTTGAACCACTTAAAACTGTGGATCTGAAATATCTCACGTGGAAAGTGGTTATGTTATTGGCCTTGGCTTCGGCCAGGCGTGTGTCAGAATTGGCGGCTTTGTCATGTAAAAGCCCTTATCTGATTTTCCATATGGATAGGGCAGAATTGAGGACGCGTCCCCAGTTTCTCCCTAAGGTGGTATCAGCTTTTCACTTGAACCAACCTATTGTGGTGCCTGCGGCTACTAGGGACTTGGAGGATTCCAAGTTACTGGACGTAGTCAGGGCCTTGAAAATTTATGTTTCCAGGACAGCTGGAGTCAGGAAAACTGACTCGCTTTTTATCCTGTATGCACCCAACAAAATAGGTGCTCCTGCTTCTAAGCAGACTATTGCTCGCTGGATTTGTAGCACAATTCAGCTGGCGCATTCTGCGGCTGGATTGCCGCATCCTAAATCAGTGAAAGCCCATTCCACAAGGAAGGTGGGCTCATCTTGGGCGGCTGCCCGAGGGGTCTCGGCTTTACAACTTTGCCGAGCTGCAACTTGGTCAGGGGCAAACACGTTTGCTAAATTCTACAAATTTGATACCCTGGCTGAGGAGGACCTTGAGTTCTCTCATTCGGTGCTGCAGAGTCATCCGCACTCTCCCGCCCGTTTGGGAGCTTTGGTATAATCCCCATGGTCCTTACGGAGTCCCCAGCATCCACTAGGACGTCAGAGAAAATAAGAATTTACTCACCGGTAATTCTATTTCTCGTAGTCCATAGTGGATGCTGGGCGCCCATCCCAAGTGCGGATTGTCTGCAATACTTGTATATAGTTATTGCCTAACTAAAGGGTTATTGTTGAGCCATCTGTTGTGAGGCTCAGTTATATTTCATACTGTTACCTGGGTATAATATCACGAGTTATACGGTGTGATTGGTGTGGCTGGTATGAGTCTTACCCGGGATTCAAAATCCTTCCTTATTGTGTCAGCTCTTCCGGGCACAGTATCCTAACTGAGGTCTGGAGGAGGGTCATAGAGGGAGGAGCCAGTGCACACCAGATAGTACCAAATCTTTCTTATAGAGTGCCCAGTCTCCTGCGGAGCCCTTCTATTCCTCATGGTCCTTACGGAGTCCCCAGCATCCACTACGGACTACAAGAAATAGAATTACCGGTGAGTAAATTCTTATTTTAGGTATACTCCCCTCGGACCCCTCAGGGTCGCAAGAATGTTAACTTACCTGGTTACTACTCCCTCCTGTTGACGACTACTGGGTTTTTCTGTCGACCATAAGGTTCCCTGTTAGATCCACAATCGGGGCATTCAGTACATGGTCATACACATTCCGAACACATTAATGTCAATAGGGACCCGAGGGTTCCGGACAATACGCTTATATGTATGTTTTATTTATATTCATTTTATGATTTATAATGAATGCTGAAGTAATAGTATTCCTTCTCATGTGCTGGTCGCTCTGTTGATAAAGCTCTAGGTTGGCGTGACGAGTTGGTCTAAGATCCTCTCAAGGAGTCCGAGCGTTTATTCTTTTCCCGCCGCGGATAGAATACTGCAAAAGTCAACTGCTGGTCGACACGGGGCCCTGTCGCAACGGATTGTATACCGGAAGCTGAGTGATATTTTATTTCTATGCTTTGGGCTTATTTACATTACATGCACATGAGGGAGTGGTTATATTCGGAAAGGCATCCGATAGAATTAACCTAAAGAGAGTGGGGGATGTTCCTTCTGTTGGTTCTTCTCTATAACATTGCGGCAGGCTGCCGTACGTATACAGGGGTTCACTACGGCTTACCGACAGTGTGGCGAGGGCAAATGAGCCCCTTGCGGGCTCGCTGCGCTCGCCACGCTACGGGCACGGTGGCGCGCTACGCGCGCCACACTATTTTATTCTCCCTCTATGGGGGTCGTGGACCCCCACGAGGGAAAATAAGTGTCGGTATGCCGGCTGTCGGGCTCCCGGCGCCGGTATACTGAGCGCCGGGAGCCCGACCGCCGGTATACAGAAGACCACCCGTATACAGCAGGTGTGGCCGGGGGAATGCTAAGGCTGGCTCCGAGAGATACTGGAATTTTCCCTGGGACGGTGTACCGCTGTTTGGGGATGCCTCAGTTCAGTCAATCCCGGCGGATACTGCTGGTAAATCTAACTTTGTGAGTTAGTCTCCTTCACAACGGTTGGTGACGCATTCTTTTGTGGGATGCAGTCGTTTTAACCGGTTTGATACCGTTCTTTTTTTTTTTTTTTTTTTTTTTTTTTTTTTTTGTGTGCAGACAGCGGAAGGTGAAAAGGTAAGAGTTCTGCAGCCTTGTTAGGTTCGCAGAAGCGGATGTCGTTTTCGGTTTCTACCACATCCATCACATGTCGCTGAGTCTATCTGGCTGGAGCCCACTCCGGTGGGAACTCGTCTTCTACTTTTCAGTCAGTCCGGGAATAGACTACGACCTGTGAGTTAATTACAGAATCCAAAGGGGGACATTCTGGCGTTACAGATGTTTCCCCTCACTGATTTTTCTAATAGATTTTGCCGTTTCCCCTCTGGAAGGGGAAGTGGTACGTGACGCCATACCAAAGGTGCGTCAGGTTCATGTCATTGTCCTGCCGTCCCTGTTTGAAAAAAAAAAAAAAATAGAGGTTTAAATGCGTTGTTCTCCGCATTCAGATTACCTGGGTGGATATCCAGGATTGTCTTTGCCATTTCACTGGAGTGATGGCAGTGGGATGGTATTCTTTCAATAGTGAGAGCCATTGTGATTCTGTACTGGGACACTCTCCTGATTAAGGCGAGGTCAAGACACAAGTGGTGCAAATCGTTGTTTTCTCTCTGACTGTTCTTCAACACAGGGGAAGGCTGTTATTCCCAACGACGCAGGCGTCGGAGGTGGGTATCAGTGTAGATACGGAACGGTTGAAGTTCTGTGGGTTCCTGTGGAAAGAGGTCTGAGGATCTGCAGTTGGATCAGATTTGCAGTGACAATCCATCAATATGTTCCGTTGATGAGGAAGATCGGTGCGGCCTAAGAGGCCTTTTCGGTGAGCAGGTCAAATGCCAGAGTGGTTTTCACGGGACCAGTTGGAAATGTGGTCCGGGTCTCACCTGCGCAGGCGCCGGAATATAATCCTAATGGCCAGATTTTCGCTCCTGTGGTGTCGGCTCAGTTCTCACCTCCTAGAGAGACGAAGGTTCGAAATCCAGGATGAGATCCTGGTGTCCATGCATGCAGATCTCCGAGACTGGGGAGCAGTCCTTGCAAAGGAAGTATTTCCAGAGGAAAAGGTCGAGCTGGAAGGCTTGTCTGCAGTACGCTTTCTTAAATTAAGAGCTATTTTCAATGAACATATGCTTTGTGATCTGCCCGTGTTAATTCTGTCGGACGACTTGACAGCTGTGGTGGAAGTAAGCCGCTAGGGCAGAACAAGGAGCAAAGCGGAAATGGCGGATGCCGAAAAAGTTTTCCGCTGGGTGGACAGACTGGTAAACGCTATGTTAGCAGTCTTCGTTCCGGATGTGAATGTCGGAGAAATAGATTCCTCTGCAGACGCGATCTCCATCCGGGAGAAATACGGTCGTCATCGAGAAGTTTTCGTTGAAACGACAAGTCTTTGAGGAATGTCTCAATTGGACATATTGGCGTCTCGCCTCAACGAGAGATCTCAGAGATATTGTTCCAGGTCAGTGGACACTCAAGCTATAGTAGTGGACGTCCTTGGGACACCTTGGGTGTTTTCAGTTGGTCTGTATGTCCCCTCCGGTTTCACTCTTCTGAAGGTGATAAACGTAAGAAGAACAAAGGTTCAGGGGATCCTCATTGTTCCGGTCTACACGAGGAGGGCTTGGTATCCAGTTCTTCAGGATTTACTCATAGAAAATCCCTGGCCTCTTCCTCTACGTGAGGAACTGTTACAACAAGATCCGGGCGTGTATCAAAACTTACCGCGGCTGCATTTGACGGCGTGGCAGTTGAACGCCATATCCTAACCAGAAAGGATATTCCCAGGAAGTTGTTTCCACACTTCTTCGGGCTAGAAAAGAAGTAACTGCAAAGCCTTACCACCGTGTTTGGAGAATATTTGTGTCTTGGTGTGAATCCAAGAAGGCTACTACGGAAGTTTTCAGCTGGGTCGTTCTTCTCCATTCTTTGCAAGCAGGTGTGGGTGCAGGCCTGAAGTTAGGCACCATTTCAGTGCGGCTTTGGCCTTGTAAATTTTCTTTCGAGAAAGTATTGGCAACCTTTCCGGAGGCTCGGACCTTCGTGGAAGGTGTACTGCACATCCAACCTCCATTTGTGCCCCCATTGGCACCGTGGGACCTTAACGTGGTGTTGCGTTTTCTTGTGTCAAAATGTTTGGAACCTTTATGAAAGGTTGTGTTAAAGTTTCTCTCTTGGAGAGTGGTCATGCTTTTGGCTTTGGCGTCCGCAGGGCGGATGTCGGAAGTAGCGGTTGGGTCTCACAAGAGCCCTGTTTGATCTTCCAGGTGGATAGAGCGGAATTGAGAACTTGGATAATAGTTCTGCCAAAGGTGGTTTCGGGGTTTCGCAGAAACCTGCCTATTGATGCCTGTGGTTGCTTATGCATTGGCTGATTCAAGGTCTCTCGATTTAGTCAGGTCTTTTGAATATTTATGTCGCCAATTTGGCTCATATTGGGGAAACAGAGGCTCTGTTTGTCCGGTATGCCCCAGCGTGATTGGGGCGCCTGCGTCTCTGCAGTCTGTTACACGCTTGATCTGAGATACAATTCGGCGTGCTCGTTCTGCGGCTGGATTGCCGTTACCGAAGTCGGTGGTGACCCATTCTACTAGGTAGATGGGCTCTTCTTGGGCGGATGCCCGAGGAGTCTCGCCGGTTCAACTTTGCCGAGCGGATACTTGGTCGGGTTCAAATACTTTGGCTAAGCTATACAAGTTTGATACCCTGGCTGATGGGGACCTCATGTTTGCTCAATCGGTGCTGCAGAGTCGTCCGCACTCTCCTACCCAGTCTGTAGCTTTGGTATAAACCCCATGGTCCTTACGGAGTCCCCAGCATCCTCTAGGACGTTTGAGAAAATAGGATTTTAATACCTACCGGTAAATCCTTTTCTCTTAATCCGTAGAGGATGCTGGGCGCCCGTCCCAGTGCGTACTGTGTCTGCAGTTATTGGTTATGGTTACACTCTTGTGGTGTTTCTTTTCTGTCAGGCTGTTGCTGACGTTGTGCATGCCATGGCATGCGGTGTCTTATTATTGGTTGTGTTGACACACTGGTTGTGTTACATATCCTCTCAGCATGTGGCTGTGTATTGTCCATGCTGTGGGCTGG
The DNA here is from genome assembly GCF_028390025.1 of Pseudophryne corroboree. Classification (NCBI taxonomy): domain Eukaryota; kingdom Metazoa; phylum Chordata; class Amphibia; order Anura; family Myobatrachidae; genus Pseudophryne; species Pseudophryne corroboree. The sequence goes on from NC_086449.1 coordinate 638,326,590, forward strand.
TATTCTTTTGAATGGTATGTTCGTGGTGTGAGCTGGTATGACACTCACCGTGTTTAAACAATAAATTCTTTCCTCGAAATGTCCGTCTCCCTGGGCACAGTTTTCTAACTGAGGTCTGGAGGAGGGGCATAGAGAGAGGAGCCAGTTCACACCCATTCAAAGTCTTATAGTGTGCCCATGTCTCCTGCGGATCCCGTCTATACCCCATGGTCCTTACGGAGTCCCCAGCATCCTCTACGGACTAAGAGAAAAGGATTTACCGGTAGGTATTAAAATCCTATTTTTTCTCTGATTTTTAGTCCCCATATACCTCTTGAATTCCCTGTTTGTGCTGTTGCACTGCACAGGGGGTTCTTGTCAGGTATTGTGCTGCTGATATTGTACTGGGTTGCCCTGCATTGAGCTTTTGGATATGTCAGCTACATGGGGCAACGGAGCTGGGGCTGATCCCACATTGTGTGGTGGTGACGCTGCAGATGCATTTGAGGAAAATATAGCAGCTGAGGGTTCTGTGGGCTCCTTACCACCCAGTGGGATCGTAGCAACGGGGGTTCAAAATGACCCGCCTTCAGCTACTTTCTCCATGCTTTTGAATACGCTGGTAACTAGATTAACGCCCCCTATGGGGCCTCCTGTGCCGGTACAACCGCTTATGTTCCCCGCGGTTAACCCGCCATGAGCAGATCAACTGTCTGCTCAGTTACAGAAATTGAACCAATCACTGACTACTCAGAAGTCTAATCCTCGTCCGCCTAAGACCTAGGGGTCCTCTAAGCGGGCCATTACTTCTCACAATCCACCAACGTCCCAGACACCTTGTCTGATGAGGATGGCGTTTATACTGACACCACAGATTCTGATCCTGATGCTTCTGATGGGGAATCTGCTTCACAGGTGGATGTTCCTAACTTGTTGGGGGCTATCAGGCTCATTCTTCAAATTACTGATGACCCGGAGCCTGATGCTGCCCCTAAGAAACCGGACAGATTTAAACGTCAAAGTGGTTAAAAAAGTTTTACCTCATTCTGACTATTTAGTTGACATACGTCAGGAGTCCTGGGAAAATCCAGGAAAGAAATTCACGCCTCACAAGAAGATGCTGGCTTGCTATCCCCTCGCTGCGGAGCTAAGTAAAAATTGGGAAACACCCCCTGCCAGTGGATTCGCAAGTGTCGCGGCTGGTGGTATCCTCAGCTCTGCCAGTAACTACCGTCACGTCTCTGAAAGAACCGACGGATAAGCGTGTGGAGGGTTGTTTAAAGGCGATTTACACCCTAGCAGGTGCTGCGCGTCAGCCCACCATTGCAGCGACTTGGGCTGCAGAAGCTATTGAAGCAGGGGCTCAGGAGTTGGAAGCTGAGATGTTTTCCAACGCTTCTGATCATGCTAGACAATGCTTATCGTAAATTGTCACAGCTTCTCATTACATTAAAGAGGCGGCTTCTGATGCCGGTATTCTGCCGGCCAAGTCTTCTACTACGTCCATACTGGCTCACCGGATTCTATGGTTGTGGTCCTGGTCTGTGGATCTGGACTCTAAGAAAACCCTGGAGGTACTTCCTTTTAAGGGAGACATTCTTTTCGGAGAAGACCTCAACAAGATAGTGGCTGACTTAGCTTCTGCTAAAACAGCTTGTCTACCTAGTACTGCTCCTTCTGTACCGAAGGCTAAGAGTACTTCCTTTCACTCCTTTTGTCCTTCAGGGAAATCAAAGGGTCAGGCGTACCCGAAACAGGCTCGCACTTCCAAACCCAATAAGCCCAAACCCAAACGGGCCTGGGCTGCCCGTCAGCCTGCTTCCAAGACTGACAAGCCTGCCGCATGATGGGGCGGGCCTCCCTCTGGGGACTTCTAGGGTATACCCAGGAATGGTTGAAGACCACTTCCGATGCCTGGGTATGGGAAGTCGTCACTCGAGGTTACGCCGTAGCCTTCAAAAATCGTCCCCCTCATCGGTTTTGTCTGACAGACGTCCCTTCGGATCAGGTGAAGGCAAAAACTCTTCATTCAGTGGTACAGTCCCTCCCGGACACAGGAGTGGTAGTACAGGTGCCTCTAACTCAGAGAGGCAAGGGGTACTATTCACTGCTGTTCCTAGTCCCGAAACCGAATGGGTCCTCCCGGCCCATTCTCAACCTCAAGTCCTTTAACAAATTTGTGAGGGTCTCCAAGTTTCGTATGGAAACTCTTTTCTCTATTGTTCTGGCATTGGAACCTGGGGATTATATGGTCTCCCTGGACGTACAGGATGCTTACCTGCATATTCCCATTGCAATGTCGCATCAGCAATATCTGAGGTTTGCGGTTGGCAACCGCCATTACCAATTTTGGGCGTTAGCTTTTTGGTTTGACCACGGCTCAGCGAGTCTTCACCAAGGTCATGGCGGTAATGACGTCTGTACTCCGCCGTCAAGGGGTCAGGATCTTACCGTACTTGGACAACTTAGTTGATCCTGGCAAATTCCCCAGAAGTTCTCCTACGCCATCTGGATCTGACCATCCAGTTTCTGCAAGCCCACGGGTGGCTCATCAACTGGAAGAAATCTTCCCTGGTCCCTACCCAGAGTATGGTGCACCTGGGGGCGTTGTTGGACACTCACAACCAGCAGTTGTTCTTGTCTCAGGAAAAAGTCCTGAAGCTTCAGGACAGGATTCGATGCTTCCTATCTTGTCCGCAAGTGTCGATACATTCGGCGACGCAAGTGCTATGTCTCATGGTGTCTGCTTTCGACATGGTGGAGTATGCTCAATTCCATTCCCGCCCTCTGCAGAAGCTGATTCTTGCCAAATGGGACGGCCTGCCTCACCGAATCAGGTCTCAAATGATCTCATTGTCTCCGGAAGTCCGTCTGTCACTGAGCTGGTGGCTTCAGGACCAACGTTTGAGCAGGGGTCGTCCCTTCTGGATCTCCAACTGGGTCCTTCTGAGGACGGATGCCAGTCTGAGAGGTAGGGGCGCGGTGTTGGAGCAACACTACCTTCAGGGTTGGTGGACCAAGGAGGAGTCTCTCCTCCTGATAAACATTCTGGAATTACGGGCGGTGTTCAACTCACTGAACTTGGCCCAGCATTTAATACAGAACAGACCTGTTCAAGTACAGTCGGACAACGCCACCACGGTGGCTTACATCAATCATCAAGACGGCACTCGAAGCCGCATGGCAATGATGGAAGTATCACGGATTCTTCAGTGGGCGGAATGCCATCTGCCAGCCATATCTGCAGTATTCATTCCGGGGTCCTAAACTGGGAAGCGGACTTTCTCAGTCGTCAGGACGTACATGCCAGAGAGTGGAGCCTCCATCCAGAGGTGTTTCAAACTCCTCGTGGACAGGTGGGGCCTTCCAGATGTGGACCTGATGGCATCTCGACACAATCACAAGGTTCCGGTCTTCGGAGCAAGGACAAGGGATCCTCAAGCAGCGTTCGTGCATGCACTGGCAATTCCATGGAACTTTCAGCTGCCAAACGTGTTTCCTCCGGTGTCACTCCTGCCCAGAGTAATAAGGAAGTTAAAGCAAGAAGGAGGAATCTTACTTCTGATCGCTTCCGCGTGGCCCAGACGGCATTGGTTTTCAGACCTTCAGGGTCTCTCGATAGAGCGTCCTCTTCTACTTCCACAGTGCCCAGATCTTCTCGTTCAGGGCCCCTGTGTATATCAGGATTTATCCCGGTTGGCTTTGATGGCGTGGCTCGTGAATCTTCCATCTTGAGGGCCAAAGTATTTTCGGAGGCGGTCATTCAAACCACGTTGAAGGCCCGGAAACCGGCTTCTGCTCGGATTTACCATAGGGTCTGGAATTCTTACTTTGCTTGGTGCGCATCTAACAATCATGACGCTTACAAGTTTAGTACGGCCAAACTTTTGGCCTTTCTACAACAGGGCCTGGACTTGGGCCTTCGTTTGGCCTCCATCAAGGTTCATATTTCTGCCTTGTCTGTTTGGTTCCAGAGAAAAATTGTGACTTTACCTGATGTACATACGTTTACTCAGGGTGTGTTGCGGATTCAACCTCCCTATGTCCCGCCTGTGGCCCCTTGGGACTTGTCGGTGGTTTTGGAGGCGTTGCAAGGGTCTCCGTTTGAGCCTCTTGAATCTGCGGACCTTAAGTGGATTTCTCTTTAAGGTATTGTTTCTGCTGGCTGTTGCCTCTGCTAGACGGGTGTCGGATTTTGGTGCCTTGTCTTGTAGGTCACCATATCTGATTTTTCACCGTGATTGGGCGGTTCTTAGAACACGTCCCAGGTATTTACTTAAGGTGGTGTCTTCTGTCCACCTTAATCAGGAGATTGTGGTTCCGGCCTTAGCCTCTCCTGATTTGTCTTCCAAAGAGCGGTCTTTGGATGTGATACGGCTCTCCGTATCTACATGAAGAGAACTGCCTCCATCAGGAAGTCTGATTCTCTCTTTGTTCTGTTTGGTTTTCACAAACGTGGCTGGCCTGCTCACAAGCAGACCCTGGCCAGATGGATTAGAATGGTGATTGCACATGCTTATGTACAGGCTGGCCTTCCAGCTCCTGCTACCATAAAGGCCCATTCTACTCGGTTGGTTGGACCTTCTTGGGCGGCACGCCGTGGTGCGACCTTTGAACAGTTGTGCAAGGCGGCTACGTGGTCCTCAGTGAACACGTTCATAAGGTTCTATGCCTTCGATCCTTCCGCCTCCCGGGATGCTTCCTTTGGAGACCGGGTTCTTGTGCCCGCTACTGTGCGTCCCCTCCCATAAGGAACTGCTTTAGGACATCCCCAATGGCATTCCCTGTGGAGCCCAGTGTACCCCGCAGCAGAAAATGAGATTTATGGTAAGAACTTACCTTTGTTAAATCTCTTTCTGCGAGGTACACTGGGCTCCACAGGGCGACCACCCTGACGCACTTAGCTTCTTTGGGTTGGTATGGCATTAGCCGCTGACACTCTCATGTCGTGAGAGTGTGGTGTATGTGGCTACTAACAGTTGTCGTTTCTTTTGCCTGCTACTGCATTGGACTGGTTAACAAAAACTGAGTTCCTGTGCATGGAGGCGGTGTTATAGAGGAGGCGGCGCTAGGCATTCTGGGAAGAAGGTCAAAGCTTTAAGCCTGTTGGTGCCTCGGATCAAGATCCTACTCTACACCCCAATGTCATTCCCTGTGGAGCCCAGTGTACCTCGCAGAAAGAGATTTAACAATAAATCTCGTTTTTTCACAAGCTGTACACCAGTGCGGCTAATAGGATACTGGCCTAAATATATGTAGCATAATACCTTTATCCACTCGCCTCTTCAAATTATTTTTAAAGTAATATTCAGTAAGGACTATATCCACTCATTGAATATTAAGGGTTTCAATCATGATCGTATTCAGACGTAGGAGCAAAATAAACAGCAATTTACACCTTGGTAAAACCATGTTGCACTGCAGTGGGAGCAGATGTAAAATGTGCAGAGTGTTGTAGTTGGGAATGGCTGTGTCCTAGCTTTCATTGTAAACACACAAGTGCCAAACATTTGTATGCTACATGCAAATACAGCCAGTATTTACTCTGCATGCAAAACAATAAATGCATTTGAACGAATTGCATGGCAACATGGACTTTTCCTGTAGTGAATTGCTCATTGTTTCCTCTTACTCCTAACTCCGAATAAATCCCTCAGGGTTAGAAGCAAATTTGCACCTGGTGAAACCATGTAGCAATGCAAAGTGTATGAATGTATATTTAGAATGCATGCATAGAAAATATTTCCTGATTTTGCTTATAGCACATACTTTATTTCATTACTGCATTTTACGTCTTATTTTTGTCTGTTTTCATAGACCTACAGTAATCTGCAGAAGTTATAGACCGATGTGGAAAAAGTGCTGCAAAATAACAATAGAAGTAATAGTTTACATTTATCAAGTAAAAAATGCAAATTGAATGAACAGAACTCTAAAAAGCCCTACACACTGGTCGATACCAGTGAAACATATGAACGATCTCGTTCATTAATGAACGAGATACCGTTCATATCTTTCAGTGTGTAGGCACCAGCGATGAACGATGCGCGGCCCCACGCTCGTTCAGCGCTGGTGCCGGCTCGTTTAAACATGCAAGCCAATATGGACAATATCGTCCATATTAGCATGCAGTGCTATGGAGCCGGGTGACAGGGTGAGTGAAGAAACTTCACTCCCCCCGTCACCTCCCTCTGCCGCAGGGTCGCCAGTCTGCCGTATCGGCAGTCGAGCAGCTCAGCGGCGGGTCGTCGAGTCTGTAGGGCCTTTGAATCAAATTGATATTTGGTGTGACCACCCTTTGCCTTTTAAAACAACATAAATTCTTCTAGGTATACTTGCACACAGTTTTTGAAAGAACGTGGCAGGGGGTTTGTTCCAAACATCATGGTCAACAGTATTGAAAGTAGTAGAAAATTCCAGGGGGATGACTATGGACAGGTAGCCTTTACACCTTGCTGTATCTGATTAATGATCTACTTTTGCAAGTGTAGTCTCTGGAATGTTGGAGGCGGAGGTAGAAATTCAGAAGATGGGAAGAAATAGGTTTGAGGTGGCAGGCTGTAGGATGATATAATGAAACAAGTCAAAAGACGGTTTACTGGATAGAATATGAGGGTGGATTGGGGACTGTAGGATAATGTGGGTGGAGTGTAGCAAGAGGAAATATCTTGTCAAATTGTGTTGGAAGTTGCAGTATGAAGTAGAATGCTGCACTACTGTATTTCGGGTTTGAGGGGATAGTGCCCCATAGTACAGTGCTGCATTGTATGTAGTGTCAGAGGATGCAAGCCAGGTTTCTATAATGACAAGAAGCTGAAGGAATTTTGAAACGAATAAATCATGGATGGATATGCGTTTATTACAAATTAATTGCACAACAAAAATACTGTAGGTGGTTAAGCATTGAGGTATCTGATTAGTCCGGTGGATAAGGATTGTGGGATTGGTTTAATCAGGTGGGTATGGTTGGAGGGATTGGATTAGTCAGGTGGAGAAGGTTGGAGGGATTGGATTAGTCAGGTGGAGAAGGTTGGAGGGATTGGATTAGTGATGTGGATGCAAATGTGCATAAGGTTGGAGGGATTGGATCAGTGATGTGGATAAGGTTGGACGGATTGGATCAGTATTGTGGATAAGGTTGGACAGATTGGATCAGTGATGTGGATAGAAAGTTTGCCGTGGAACAAAGAGCATGGGCACATGGTGGGGATTATTTGAGGGCCCAGGGTTGAGTCAGAACTGACTATAACATCCCAGCAGATCTTACCAGGCTGTTGGTATTACAATATAGTATAACTGACCTAGCTCATAGTATAAGGAGTAGTACACATCTCTCATATGGAAGAAGAGATGCAGCATATCATAATACAGATAGAGCTGTCACAGGGGGCATTGTATTTCTTTTTCATCCACTAGGGGTCACTGGAGTATATGGACGGCTTTAGCAAGAACAGGGCACTGAATATTTAAATTTAGAACACTCCACCCCTCCATATCCCAGAGTACCTCAGTGTTTTTTCTGTGCTCACAGCACTAACAAGGCTTGTGTGGAGGTCCCACACTTAGTTGAATATTTTTAACCATGCTTCCTGTTCTTTCTGTTTCTGATTTCAGAACATTCTTGTCCTACATCTCTACTCCACCGGCTGGCACAGGGGTGTTAGTGGGAATTTGGGATCAGATTTCATATAGTACTGGCCACGTGTACTGCACTGCGGCTATATATATATATATATATATATATATATATATATATATATATATATATATATATATATATATATATATATATATATATTACACACACCTTAGTACACTTTTACTGAGTCGTGCAAGTGTCTGTTTTTTTATGTAGTATTGTCTGTCTGCATAATGAGTAAGGCACCAGCATTCACTGCAAGGTCCGTAAGAGCTGATGGATCTACCACATGTACAGTATGTTTTGTGAAATCCGCTACAAATACAATTTTGCCTCCGGTTTCTAAGCCGGTTTCATCCCCGGACCCTCCATTGGAAATGCTAGCCAATGTCTTGGCTGGGTTGCAATCAGAATTGGCCGCCGCTCGACAAGAGCGGGAAGCAAAAGATCTGAGTCTCGGCTGAGACCGCCAGAACTACCTGAGGGGTCTCAGCCTTGCCAAATGTCCAAGTCTACTTTGGGTAGATGGGCTAAATTTAATTTGTCTTATGATTTACCAGTTTCTGCTATGTTGTATTCTGACGATTCTATGCCAGACCTCACTGCGCAAGATGAGGATGAGGAGGGCGAAGTAGACCAGCAGTCAGACAGTGAAGATTTTGACAGCCCAGGCATTGATAATCTCATCAGAGCGGTGCATCAGTCTCTGAAGTGTACAGAGACTGAGGAGCCTCTGACAAATGATGAAGTCGTATTTACTAAACGACAGAGATCTCCAATGTTTTCTTGTTTCGGAATCTCTTAATAAGATGTTAGTAGAAACACGGAAAAATCCGGATAAACGGTTTTCTATACCTCGCCGATTTAAGTCTAGTTACCCGTTTCCAGAGTCTGTGACATCTACATGGGAGAATCCGCCAATGGTGAAATCGTCTGTGTGTCAAAAAACTGCCCTAAGTGACGATCACCTTATACTTCTCGCTGATCAAATCTGGGAAGCTGCTGAGTATCTATGTACAGCTTCTACTGACGTCTGTCAGCTCACTTCTCGCATTTCATCGTCGCTAGTTACGGCACGACGAGCACTCTGGCTGCGATCTTGGCAAGCGGAGGCAGAGTTTAAGAGAGGTATAGAGGCGTTACCTTACGGGGGCGAGAAGTTGTTTGGTCCTCAATTGGACAAATGGTTTCTGAGGCCACGGGAGGGAAGTCTGTTTTCCTACCATTGCCTCCAACGGTACTTAGACGGAAATACTCTGGCCCGGCGTTCAAATCTTTTAGACCTCAGCCCTGTCGAGGCCGTGGTAGAGGAACAGCCACGCCTGGCAGACGAGGACGTGGTTTCCAACAAGCCAACACCAGTCGTCAGGACGCAAAGGTCACCGACAAGCCAGTGGCATGACGGGCTACCTGCCAATCTTGGTTCTCCGATTGTGGGAGCACGCCTTCAGATGTTCCATTTGGCGTGGTTCCAGACATCTGCGGATGGGTGGATCCGCAATTTAGTGTTAAGAGGTTACAAAATAGAGTTCGACTGTCTTCCGCCACTGCGGTTTTTCAAGACAGGACTGCCTTGGTCGGACGACAAGAGGGCGGTTCTGCAGATTGCCATTCAGTCCCTACTGGATTCAGCAGTTTTGATTCCGATCCCTGTACATCAACAGGGTCAGGGTTATTATTCCAGTCTGTTTGTGGTACCGAAGCCGGATGGCTCAGTCAGGCCAATATTGAACTTAAAGGGTCTCAATTGGTACGTAACTTACTACAGATTCAAGATGGAATCTCTGCGCTCTGTGATTGCAGGTTTAGAGCCAAAGGAATTCATGATTGCGCTAGATCTCAAGAATGCGTACTTACACATTCCGATTTGGCAGCCTCATCAGAGGTTCTTGCGGTTTGCAATACGCCAAAACCATTACCAGTTCAGGCTCTACCGTTTGGCCTATCGTCAGCGCCTCGGGTATTCACCAAAGTGATGTCTGTGATGATAGCTCATCTCAGATCCCTGGGAGTGACAATAGTTCCGTATTTGGACGATCTGCTCATCAAAGCTCCGTCTCAACAGATGCTCCTCCAACATGCATTGCTAAAGTACAATGTACTAGTTCAGCACGGTTGGATTGTCAACTTCAAGAAATCACATATAATTCCGTCTCAACGACTTAATTTCCTAGGTATGATTCTCGATTCTGTAAATCAAAGAATTTACCTACCAGAACAGAAAGTACAGATTATTCGTCATCTGGTACGATTAGTGCTCAAGCCACGCACAGTCTCGGTACATTTGTACATTCGCCTCTTAGGCACAATGGTGGTGGCTTTCGATGCGCGTCAGTTCAGGAGATTTCACTCAACACAATCTAACCGCAGGGAAACGGTTCGGCACCTGGAATTGGATAATTCTAACGATGGACGCGAGTCTCAGAGGTTGGGGAGCTGTAGTTCAAAATTGTCAGCTCCAGGATCTCTGGGTGGATCACGAAAGATTACTGTCTTTAAATGTCCTGGAACTCCGAACAATTTACGATGCGCTACGACAAGCAGTGCACATGCTTCGGTCTCAGCCTGTCCAGGTGCAGTCAGACAACGCGACGGCAGTCGCGTACATCAACAAACACGGAGGAACGAGAAGCCGCATGGCAATGCGGGAAGTAGCTCGAATCCTCAATTGGGCCGAGCATCACCAAGTGATATTGTCGGCAGTGTTCATTCCGGGACTGGACAACTGGGAGGCGGATTATCTCAGCCGTCGGGATTTGCAGCCGGGAGAATGGGCATTAAATCCAGAAGTATTCACAGGTTGGTCCAGAGATGGGGTTACCCTCAAGAGGACATGATGGCATCTCGCCACAATCACCAAATGCCCCAGTATGTGTCCAGAACGAGAGATCCAAAGGCAGTGGCGGTGAATGCTCTCACAATTGCGTGGCGGTACAGCCTCGTGTATCTGTTTCCACCTTTGCCGCTGCTCCCTCTGTTGCTAAAACGGATCAAAAGAGAGTCCGCCACAGTCATATTAGTGGCGCCTCATTGGCCTCGGAGAGCTTGGTTCTCGGATCTCCGCGGACTACTCGCAGACTATCCTTGGCCGCTCCCATGATGTCCGGACTTGTTACCACAGGGTCCGTTCCTTTACCCCAATTTAGCGCGGCTGCGTTTAACGGGGTGGCTGGTGAGACCGCCCTCTTAAGAAGAGAGGGCATTCCAGAATCGGTTATACCAACCATGTTACGAGCTAGGAAGCCAGTTACGGCAGCTCATTATTACACAATTTGGCGTGCCTATATAGGTTGGTGTGACGCTCGGAAGTTTCCGACTTCATCTTTCAGTTATCCCGTCTTTTGTTATTTCTACAGACGGGGTTTGATGGAGGTCTGCGGTTATGTACACTTAAGGTGCAGGTATCTGATTTGTCAAATTACTTTCAAAGTCGATTGGCTCTATTGCCGTCGGTACACACTTTTCTACAAGGTGTCCTCAGCGTACAGCCTCCATTCATTCCACCTACAGCGCCATGGGACTTGAATCTGGTTTTAGATTTCTTACAGTCTTCATATTTTGAACCCTGACAGCAAGTGGATATAAAGTTTCTCACTTGGAAAACAATTTTTCTTCTAGCCTTCGCTTCGGCAAGGCGTGTTTCAAGATTTGGGTGCCTTGTCATGCAAGCCACTGTATTTGGTGTTTCATGATGACAGAGCGGAACTTCGGACGAATCCCGCTTTCTTACCAAAGGTAGTGTCATCTTTTCACATTAATCAACCAATAGTAGTTCCTGTGTTAACATGACATTCTGGAACTCTGGATGTGGTACGCTCATTACGCGTTTATGTATCCCGAACGTCTACAGTTCGTAAGACGGATACATTGTTTGTTCTCTATGATGCTGCCAAGATGGGTTGGACAGCGTTTACGCCGACCTTATCCAGATGGATAAAACTGACTATACGTCAGGCTTACCTTCATGCTAGGTTACAGCCGCCTACATCAGTAACAGCTCATTCCACACGTTCTGTGGGAACTTCATGGGCCGCTGGTCGTGGAGCTTCCACGACGCAGCTTTGCCGTGCGGCTACATTGTCATCAGTGCACACGTTTGTGCGCTTTTACAAGTTTGATACGTTTGCGGCATCAGCTTCTAGCTTTGGCCGCCTAGTGTTACAGGTGCCAAACAGCTCTCCCGCCCAAGGGGGAAGCTTTGGTACGTCCCAAGAGTACTCCAGTGAGTCCTAGTGGATGAAAAAGAAAATAGGATTTTGGTACTTACCAGGTAAATCCTTTTCTTTGAATCCATAGGGGGCACTGGACGCCCACCCAGAGCAGTTTTACCTGGTTTCTGGTAAGTTCAGGGGATCTTATGGTAACACACTCTCACCGACTGGTTCAAATTATCAAGTACTGGTTATGGTGTCAACTGTTTAGTTGTCAGTAACGTTCTGTGTCAACTTCATTGTTGTCCGTTATGTTATATGTAATACTCCATTGTCAACCTCTCTATAGCTCCTGTTCGGCTCAGTAAAAAACACTGAGGTACTCTGGGATATGGAGGGGTGGAGTGTTCTAAATTTGAATATTCAGTGCCCTGTTCTTGCTAAAGCAGTCCATATCCCAAGAGTACTCCAGTGCCCCCTATGGATTCAAAGAAAAGGATTTACCTGGTAAGTACCAAAATCCTATTATCACAACAATGCATTGCAATTTCAAGTGGCATAATAAAGAAGAGTAGGACATAAAAGCTAGGTAGCAGAAGTTGCTTAAGAAGGCTCGTTATAGATATTAATAAAATCACGCTGGTCACACTTCCCGGTTACTGTTCCTTTCCACATATGCCTGATTTCTGTCTTCTCTGTAGTATGAGCACTTGGATCAGTATACTGGGCCAGGAAGTATGGAAATAGCTGATCATGGTTTGCTTTAAGCAAAGCTTTCTATCATTTGTGATGTATGCACTGCACAGAAAGCATTTCTGGTAAGAAAAAATGTTTTTTTAGACTGGTGTTCATTCTAGCACCCTGCACCCCTCGCAGCCCGTGCAGTTCCTCTTTCCTGCCTGGGGTGTCACTCTGCTCTGGTGCTTCTAGCACACTCTGGTTTGTATCTTGGCACTGACATACCGACGAAAGAGTGCTAGAAGCACCATAGCAGAGAGCAACATCCCGGGCAGGAAAAAAGGTGCTAGTTTGAACACTCGAGACCAGTGGTTCTCAACCTCGGTCCTCAAATACCCCCAACAGTTCATGTTTTCCAGGTCACCGAGCAGTTGAACAGGTGTATTCATTACTCACTGACACATTTTAAAAGACCCACAGATGGAGCAAATTATTTCACTTGCAATCCTGAGAGGAGACCTGGAAAACGTGAACTGTTGGGGGTACTTGAGGACCGCAGTTGAGAACCACTGCTCTAGACCACAGGCTTGCAAACTTATTTCTCAAGACACCTCACAGTTCATATATTCCAAGTCATTTGTGGATTTTTAAAATGTGACAATTGGTGATACACAGTGCGCCTGCCGGGTGACTTGGAAAATGTGACCTGGGGGGTCCTGAGGACTTAGTTTGAAAACCCCTGCTCTAGATATTGTGATCTTGAAAAAGAAAAAAAAATCATGCCAGCTGAACTAAATGAATGTGGTAACCAATAAGAGTTAGTGCTCTTCAACACCGCTTATTAAGAAGTTAATAATGTTTGAAAATTGTTCAACTTCTAAAAAGCCAACAGAATGTGAGTATATTGTAATGTGGCTGCACCACTAGGAAGGTGCACAGTGCCTGCTAACGTTTTTACTTTTTCTTTTTTTTTTCAGGTCTAAAAGTGTCACAAGCTCCAGTAGTGACAGCACAAGCAGCAACAGTTCAGATAATGACCCTTCTTCAGACAGCGAGGACACATCCAGCTCCTCCTCCTCTTCCGAGGACTCCTCCTCCAGCTCCTCCTCCTCATCAGATAACTCCTCTTCAGAATCTGAGTCCGAGTCGGACTCTGAGTCGGAGACCAGCAGTAGCAGTGGTACTAGCAGCAGTAGCAGCAGCGAAGAAGACAGCAGCTCAGAAGATGAGCCACTTAGGAAGAAAAGAAAGAATTAGAGGTGTTGAAACCTTGCTGTCTTTAAAGATCTCTCAAACCATCCATGTTGGGATAATTTGATTCTTTGTAGAGAAATCAAAAAAGGAACCTATACTTTAATGAAATGCCTGTTCGGCACCGAATTGGTGTTCTCTTCCTTCGTTAAAAAGTTTTCAGTCCACATGGATTTAAGTACTGAATGTCATGTTCTCGCTAGAAATATAGCTTACAAGAGTTTCTAAGTAATGTATTTTACTCTCTGGATATAAAGGTGGCAGATCCGTTATTTTTTTCCCTGCTTTTATTTAGTAAGACCAAATGTGACATGTAATTTCCACGTTGATATCAAAGCAACTTGGGTGTCATATTGTCTGCAGTCCATCTGCCATGGAGTGTAACTTAATATGTACATATGTTGTCTGTGCAAATTAAAAAAAAAAAAAAAAGATAGTTTAACAAGAGCTAACAGGGTGTAAAGGTTTGACCCCTCAGCTGAAGAGTTGTGTAACACAGCTTTGGGGATTATTTTTATAGAGGAATATTATGAAGGATTTATCTAAATACTAAAATGTGGAGATGTAAGGCTGTAGCTGCAGACACGAGGTGGTGTTAGTTATATTTTTATGAAGAGAGACAGAGAAATGGGCCATACTTTTAGCTGTTTTTTATCGTGTAATTTACCAGATTGCAAAGATGAGTTTCATTGTGATTTTCAAAGTGCCATGTTTGTAAATAGGCCTGCGACTGTATCCTGTGGTGCGGTCTAGTCCAGCACAGCAAGGAATAATGTCACCTTGTATTACGTCTTCGGTTAATAAACATTTGTCTATTTGCTATTAGTATTACTAATGTTCTTATTTAAGCAGTGTGTGTAGCCATATCCAGTGTCAGAAGGAGGTACCTTACAGGTTAGCTGCTATTTCCATTGTCCATTTTTACACAATGAGTATTAAAAGCAATTCATGTGACCCTCACTAACTAGACAAATAAGCACACGTTTCCCATCCAGATAGCTAAATTGCAGTATATTACATCTTCTTTGTAATGAGTTTAAACAATATACTAAATTGTTACAGGTCTTATCACTTTTATAAATAAGAATCTAATTAAACGAGTGCCAATCACACATGTGGCTTTCTCATGTCTTTATGGGATCCATTGCTGCAGCGTTTACTATAGGTCATTTAGGAATGTGGGAAATGGTGGCAGTTCTGTGTAAGGCGCACATACACTGGTGCACTGCCCCCTCCGGTGTCTACTTGTGCACATGCTTTGTGCAACACCTTGCCAGGGTTATTGTTTGTGATAGAAAAGTGCATATGGATTAAAGTCACTTTTTGATCACACCACTAAAAGGGATTGTATGCCCGCCAGTTATGAAAGCAGCTGGTTTGAAAAGAGGAGGTGACATCTCTGCTATAGTGTAGAGTAGCGATTTTTAACCTTTCACAACTGTTGGCAAACTGAACAAGATCTAAATATTGCCAAGGCACACTCAAATATAATGGTGTTGCATGGTGCAGTTGCGTGTCCTAGGATGTCATGTCGCTGCTTCTCCATAGGTAACGCCTGAGCTGAGAAAACCAGAGGAACCCAACATTGCCCGGGCCCAAAATTAGAACTGGCTCTGCAACCACTAAACCCACCAGTATTGATCATTCCGGGCCTCAGTGGCGGCAAAACACTGACGAGCCTGCCTGTGCTTCTATGGCGGCACACCTGGAGACTGCTCAGGGCACACTAGTGTGCCACGGCACAGTGGTTGAAAAACACTGGTTTAGAGGGTTCAGGATTGGTCTGTGGCATTCAGCACAGCCTCATCTTTTCACACCTACTGCAGTTGTCTTTTAAAAAAGCAGCTTCAGCAAATAGAAAGACCCTAGTGATCTCTTATGGATTATCAAGGTGATTATATCATTATATGGAAAAGTTAAATACATAAGAAACACTGAAAAAAAGAAAAAGTAATATTCTGAGTAATGGATGCGTAATACATACCAAAATGCATGTGCTTCCACACAGGTGTGCTTTACAAGTTCCTATTATTTTACCATCACAAAAAGGAGAGACCTCAATGAGAGAAGAGTCCTGGAGTGATGAGGATTGCATAACTGGCTGATCAAGAACAATGGCCAAGTGAGCTGGCAGAAAGCGCTCATCAGTTGTTGACAAAACAGACTGGATTAGTGCCTGAGAGTATTTTCCACCACCACCCACACAGCATTCACTTATGGAATTTGTAATGCAAGTGCACGTTTAGATCCCTGAGTTTACCTGTAGATTCTGTGTCCAGGTAAATTGGCTGTTTTGTGCTGGCCCAAAGTGTTAGCATTTCAGTGTCATTTTTCAGCAGCTCTATTTGTGTTCCAGCCTTCCCGTGCATAAATGTACTCTGACTTTACATCACAAGCTCTTCAATCATTATATTTTTATTGAAACATTTCTAAACCTAGACAAAGATCTGACTTTTATAACATTGTCACAGTGCATATGCAGGAGAGGGAGAGCTTGATATATCAGTTTACACAGTAAAACATGTTTTCAAGCACTGGCCAGTAACATTTCTTGAACTTGGGCAATCATATTTACGAATGAATGTTCAAGCCTTAGAATAAAATCCTGTGTTTGTCACGCATTAATTCTAAGAGCTCTTATAATAGTTATAAAGTGCTTTGTTATTAAACCTGTAAAGTAGGATATATGTCCCGCTGAAAACATTGCTATGCACACTCTGGGGCTCATGTAGAGCTGACCGTTAAAGCGCTTTGCATTTTCTCCCCCTTTTTGCACTGTATATGCATCCCAAATTGCCGGGCGCATGCCACCAGAGTTGTATGTAATGCTTAGAACTCCTTGCAAGAAATGGGTAGGATGGGGCATGTAGACATTGCCAAATACAATAAGGGCATGTGCACACACAAGGGGGGATATTCAATTGTTTGAAAAGTCATTTGGGTGTCTGTGTTCTCCTGTCTATTAGATAGGAAAAAATAGACGCCCAACCGACTTTTCAAACATTTGAATTCCCCCAATGTGTCTCACTCTGAGTACCAATCAGGTGTATATATGTCTAGGAGGAAGTTTGCTTGCAGGTGCAAACTATCGATGATGACTGGCAGCCACATATGATTGGCTGAATGAATTTAAATCACTCCTAATTAGGCTAATAGTTTTACGATAATGCTGCTATAAACTATATACAGGATTCCTCCTCCGTTACATTGTACTTCTTGAATAATTCTGGTACTTATTTTAAAAAAGCTGACTATTGGAACAATAGATTCCTGCAGCGGGGTACACTGGGTTCCACAGGGATAACATCAAGGTGTAATGTAGGATCTTGATCTGAGGCACCAACAGGCTAAAAGCTTTGACTGTTCCCAAGATGCTCAGCGCCGCCTCCTCTATAACCCCGCCTCCGTGCACAGGAGCTCCGTTTGTAAGTTGGTGCCTGCAGTGCAGGCATCTAACAGGCAGGGCTGCTCCAGCAGCCCTGAAAAGAGCTTTTAAAAGTGAAGATTGAAGACTTCAAGGGCTGCAGCAGAGGCACTGTCCATGCTAGATGTCATTCTGACGACATCTGCTGCAGCTCCCTCACCTCCCCCAGCGGCGCTGTATACTCCCGTGTCCCTGGTTGCCGGGTATTTACAGCGGAGGCTCCGGTTCTCTACTTCAGGAACACACACACCAGCCGCAGCTCTCTTGGATCGCGTGGCCGCATTCAGGGAGGAGGTAAGGGGGTCCCCCAGGCGGGACCCGCTGGAAATCGCGATCTGGCGCTGCCATTAGTAGGTGGGCCGCGCGCTAGCGTGGACACTGTGTCAGTACAGGGATCCCACTAGACCACCAGGGCAGGGGCACAGGTCGGTTTTACTAAAAAACGTTTTCATATGGCCCACAGTACCTGGTGGTGAATTCCAGCAAGGGGATAAGGCTCTGACCTGTAGCCCCAGCCGCAGGGCACCATTTAGAGTAAATGTTCCCGCCCTCACTCCCTGTCAGCGGTTGGGCGCCATCTTCACATGCTGAGCTGATCCTGAGACTGTTTGGGTAAAGCCTCCTCTGTAAAGCCGCCTGCATTATCAGCGCTGTGCATTTTACAGGACACTTCTACATGCCTGTTGACAGTGTTAGTTAAGAAACGGTGCATTACTTCAGGGTTATGTAGTACAAGTACCCTGTGATATACATCCAGTCTTTACTGTGCATTGTTATATCTATTACTCTGTATAGCTTTACTTAGTGTTGCTAGTCCAGTGCAGTTTTATTGCTTGTCATAATTTCTGCATGTGACTGTGTGTGTGTGTGCGTGCATATAGCTGCTGCGTGATTTCTACTCCGTGTATCTCACTCAGATTGCTATTCCTATATTCTGTACCCTGAGGGGGGCTAAGTGCATCAGGGTCATTATTTGATATAGGTGTTTCACAAGATATACTTGTGTATTTTTCTCTGTGATTTTCAGTCACTGTATGCTTCTTGAATCCTCTGTTTGTAATTTCACACTGTACAGGGGGTTCTTGGTAAGGTATTATACTGCTGATATTGTACTGTGTTGCCCGTGTTTAAGCTTTCAGATATGTCAGCTTCAAGGGGCGACGGTGCTGTGGCTGATCCCACAATGCGTGGTGGTGACGCTGCAGACACATTAGAGGAAAACATAGCAGCAGAGGGTTCAGGTTCTGGGGGTTCACTACCCCCCAGTAGGGCCGTAGCAACGGGGCTCCATAATGACCCATCTTGGGCTACTTTCTCTACTCTACTAAATACGCTGGTAACTAGACTTACGCCCCCTATGGGACCACACGTGCCGGTACAGCCACATATTGTTCCTGCGGTTAATCCGCCATGGGCAGATCTTTTGTCCACCCAGTTACAGCAATTGAACAAACAAAAACCTAACCCTATCCCGCCTAAGACCAAGGGGTCCTCTAAGCGGGCCATTACTTCCTCACAATCCACCCATATTCCAGACACTTCGTCTGATGAAGATGTTGTGTATATACTGACCCCTCAGACACTGATCCAGATACTACTGATGGGGAATCTGTTTCACAGGTGGATGTTCCTGACCTATTGGAGGCTATCAGGCTGATTTTTAAAATTGATGATGACTCAGAACCTGTTGTTACCTCTAAGAAACCAGATAGATTTAAACGTCAGAAGGTTTTATTAAACAAATTTTACCTCATTCTGACCACTTAGTTGACATATGTCAGGAATCCTGGGAAAATCCAGGAAAGAAATTCACACCTCACAAGAAGATGCTGGCTCGCTATCCCCTCGCTGCGGAGCTAAGTAAGAATTGGGAAACGCCACCGCCGGTGGATTCGTAAGTGGCGCGACTGGTGGTATCCTCTGCTCTGCCTGTAACTACTGTCACCTGTCTGAAAGAACCAACGGACAAGCATGTGGAGGGTTGCTTAAAAGCTATTTACACCCTCGCAGGAGCTGTGCAGCTACTTGGGCTGCAGAAGCTATTGAAGCGTGGGCTCAGGAGGTGGAAGCAGAGCTGCCGTCCAAATTTCTGATAATGCTAGACAATGTCTCTCGTGTATTGTCACAGCATCTCATTACATTAAGGAGGCGGCTTCTGATGCCGGTATTCTGGCGGCCAAGGCTTCTACTATGTCCATTTTAGCTCATCGGATTCTCTGGTTACGGTCCTGGTCTGTGGATCTGGACTCTAAGAAAACCCTGGAGGTGCTCCATTTTAAGGGAGACATGCGTTTTAGTGAGGATCTCAACAAGATTGTGGCTGACTTAGCTTCTGCTAAGACGGTGTGTCTTCCTAGTACTGCCCCTTCGGTCCCGAAGGTTAAGAGTACTTCCTTTCGATCCTTTCGTCCTCCAGGTAAAGCAAAGGGTCAGCCGTACCCGAAACAGGCTTGCACTTCCAAACCCACTAAACCCAAACCTAAACGGGCCTGGGCTGCCCGTCAGCCTGCTTACAAATCAGACAAGCCTACTGCATGACGGGATGGGCCTCCCCCTGTGTTATGAGCCACGGCTCATTCCTGTTTGCATTTTGCTCATGTGTTTTATGTTATATTTCTATTTGCATGCCAGGATTTCTCATGTACTTGTTTAGAGTACTGTTGTTGGCCGCCTGTGGTGAGTCTGTGTAATTTCAGTCTTTCCTATGTGTTCAGTCTCACCTGCCAGTAATTAGGCCATTACCTTGTGCCTCGCTTCCAGCTATCCTGATTGGGGTGTGCTTCCTTTATTACTCAGCTGGCCCTGCATCCAGTGCTGGTGATAGAAGTAAATGATTGTACCTGTATGTTCCTGGTTAGCTGCCTGCAAACCTGTTCCTGGTCCCTGTCTGTAATTTATGGTTCCAGTCTGAACTCCTGGTGTCCTGGTGCTGGTTCCTATTTGGATCGTGTACAGTCAAGAGCCCTGTTCGGTTTCCAGCTCTGTCAGCCAGTCCTTGGAACTGCCCTGTGTCATCCCCTTGTGGTATCGTGAGTCTGCAGCTCTGCCGCATTCTGCATCGTTATTACTTTTCTGTTGTGCTGTGAGCTGGAGACTTTGACTGTTCGATTCTTGACCAGATCTTGCCAGCTGGTGTTCAGGTTTTCGTGGAGTATCCACTCTAACAGTTCTTTATTTATATTTATAGCTTTAACATCCCTGAGCATTGTTGCTCTCACTGTTTATTTGCTTATAACATCTAAAACCATTGTCGGTCTCATTATCACTCGTGCATTGGTGTTGCAGGGTTTGTTAGGTTCCCCATTACTCCCTCGCAGTCTCGGGTGGTGCCTTGTCACTTACTAAGACCGGGGGGCACTGGAGTTTGGGTGGACATAATTCGCCCATTCAAACCCGGCTGTCGTGGGCACAAGAACTTTAGCACCGCAGGCACCATCCGACCACTAAGAGGGGTAACTGAGTCAGGGGTAGAGCACGAGTTGCTGCAGACATCAATTCTAGCTGGAGCTTTATCTGTGAGTACTGGAACTTCCCAGTTGCCGCATACTCCCCTGAGTTCAAGGTACTCAATTAGTAACACCCTGGGGGATCCCAGGGTGGGAGACCGACTTCTAAGGTTTACCCAGGAATGGTTGAAGACCACTTCCGACGCCTGGGTACGGGAAGTTATCACTCACGGATAAGCCATATCCTTCAAGAATCGTCCCCCTCATCGATATTGCCTGACGGTCATCCCTTCGGATCAGGTGAAGGCAAAAACTCTTCATTTGGTGGTACAATCCCTCCTGGACACAGGAGTGGTAGTACAGGTGCCTCTGGCTCAGAGAGGCAAGGGGTGTACTATTCACCGCTGTTCATAGTCCCGAAACCGAATGGTTCCTCCCGACTATTCTCAACCTCAAGTCCTTGAACAAATTTGTGAGAGTCTCCAAGTTTCGTATGGAAACTCCTCGCTCTATTGTTCTGGCTTTGGAGCCTGGGGACTATATGGTCTCCCTGGACATACAGAATGCTTACCTCCATATTCCGATTGCCATGTCACATCAGCAGTACCTGCGGTTTGCTATTGGCAACCTCCATTATCAATTTCGGGCTTTACCTTTTGGTTTGACCATGGCTCACCGAGTCTTCACGAAGGTTATGGTGGTAATGACGGCTGGACGACCTGCTGATCCTGGCGAATTCCCCAGAAATTCTCCTTCATCATCTGGATCTGACAGTCCAGTTTCTGAAAGCCCACGGGTGGCTCATCAACTGGAAGAAATCTTCCCTGGTCCCTGCTCAGAGCATGGTGCACCTGGGGGCATTGTTGAACACTCACAACCAGCGGTTGTTCTTGTCTCAGGAGAAGGTCCTGCACCTTCAGGACAGAATTCGATGCTTCCTCTCTCGACCACAAGTGTCTATTCACTCGGCGATGCAAGTACTAGGCCTCATGGTGTCGGCTTTCGACGTGTTGGAGTACGTTCAATTTCATTCCCGCCCTCTGCAGAGATTGATTCTTGCCGAGTGGGACGGCCTGCCTCACCGGATCAGGTCTAACATGATCTCATTATCTCCGGAGGTACATCGGTCACTGAGCTGGTGGCTCCAGGACCAGCGATTGAGCAGGGGCCGGTCCTTCTGGATCTCCAACTGGGTCCTTCTGATGACGGATGCCAGTCTGAGGGGTTGGGGCGCGGTGGAGCAACAATCCCTTCAGGGTTGGTGGACCAAGGATGAGTCTCTCCTCCCGATAAACATTCTGGAATTGCGGGCGGTGTTCAATGCGCTGAACCTGGCCCAGCATCTGATACAGAACAGGCCTGTTCAAGTACAGTCAGACAACGCCACCATGGTGGCGTACATAAATCATCAAGGCAGCACTCGAAGCCGCATGGCAATGATGGAAGTGTCAAAGATTCTTCAGTGGGCGGAACGCCATCTGCCAGCCATATTGGCAGTGTTCATTCCGGGGGTCCTAAACTGGGAAGCAGACTTCCTCAGACGTCAGGACGTACACGCCAGAGAGTGGAGCCTCCATCCAGAAGTATTTCAACTCCTAGTGGGCAAGTGGGGCCTACCAGACGTAGACCTGATGGCGTCTCGACACAATCACAAGGTTCCTGTCTTCGGAGCAAGGACAAGGGATCCTCAAGCAGCGTTCGTGGACGTACTGACAATTCAATGGAACTTTCGGCTGCCGTACATGTTCCCTCCGGTGTCACTTCTGCCCAGGGTGATATGTAAATTCAAACAAGAAGGAGGAATCTTACTTCTGATCACCCCAGCGTGGCCCAGACGGCATTGGTTCTCCAACCTACAGGGTCTCTCGATAGAGCGTCCCCTTCTACTTCCGCAATGCCCAGACCTCCTCGTTCAGGGCCCTTGTGTATATCAGGATCAGGCCCGGTTGGCTTTGACGGCGTGGCTCTTGAAGCTTCAGTTCTGAGGGCCAAAGGATTTCCTGAGGCGGTCATTCAAACGATGTTGAAGGCCCGTAAACCGGCTTCTGCTCGGATTTATCATAGGGTCTGAAATTCTTACTTTGCTTGGTGCGCAGCTAGTAATCATGGCGCTTACAAGTTTAGTATGGCCAAACTTTTGGCCTTCCTGCAACAGGGCCTGGATTTGGGTCTTCGTCTGGCCTCCCTCAAGGTTCATATTTTTGCCTTGTCGGTTTGGTTTCAGAGAAAAATTGCGACTTTGCCTGATGTTCATACATTCACTCAGGGTGTGTTGCAGATTCAACCTGCCTATGTCCCGCCTGTGGCTCCTTGGGATTTGTCGGGGGTTCTGGAGGACTTGCAAGAGTCTCCGTTTGAACCTCTTGAGTCTGCGGACCTTAAGTGGCTCTCTCTTAAGGTTTTATTTCTGCTGGCTATTGCCTCTGCTAGACGGGTTTCAGATTTGGGTGCCTTATCCTGTCTGTCTCCTTTTCTGATTTTTCACCGTGACCGGGCGGTTCTTCGGACACGCCCTGGTTATCTACTTAAGGTGGTGTCTTCTTTCCACCTTAACCAAGAGATTGTGGTTCCGGCCTTTATCTCTCCTGAATTGTCATCCAAAGAGCGGTCTTTGGACGTGGTACGGGCTCTCTGTATTGAGAATGCTGATTTATATACAGGGATGAAAAGCTATACCTTATACACAGTTTAAATACACTTTACCATGGAGCCGCTGCGGCCGCTAAACTTAATATACACTCTACGCACCTTTTTACGCTGTTAGCGTACAGAGTCCAGTACCGTGTACGGACTTTGCGTACAAACGCCGCGCTGACGGTACAAAGTACACACAGCGCGTACACACCCAATGAATACACTTTAAACCTTATGCAGCAATGCAGCAATGCAGTGTGATGCTATTACACTTTAAACCAGAGGTTCTCAAACTCGGTCCTCGGGAGCCCACACAGTGCATGTTTTGCAGGTCTCCTCACAGAATCGCAAGTGAAATAATTAGCTCCACCTATGGACCTTTTAAAATGTGTCAGTGAGTAATTAATACACCTGTGCACCTGCTGGGTTACCTGCAAAACATGCACTGTGTGGGCTCCCGAGGACCGAGTTTGAGAACCTCTGCTTTAAACCTTAGCAGGGAAAGAAAGACACGACACCAGTCTGTAGTTAAACCACTGGGTTCCGACACCACAGCGTATTATTGCTGAAAGGGGGTTACAATATAAACAATACAATACAACACAACAGAATAATGGCTACATTCAATGGTACATATGTGATTGGATTCGCCGCGCGGTCCGGTCCGGTCCTCGGTCATCTTAATAGATAACTTTGTGAGTCTTGTGTCTGACCAGGCCTGCTGCAGGCTCTCTTTATACAATTCATCCAAAACATAACACAATGGATACTGTAATCTCTTTGTACATTGTACACAGGGATGGTCATTTACAGTACAGGAGAGGTCATAGGTCGGTTTGAATAGGTGGGCGATGTCTGTTCCAACTGCTCTTGTGGGTGGTCTCCTCTGGATTCCTGCCGCATTCATAATGTATAGTAAATACAATTTATATCTATATTCTGCTCCTGCACATAACTATCCGCAGGAACATGCAATCTTTCTCAAACCTACACTGGAATGTTACCCTTAAAATACCCTTCAGCTGGATACCAAACACCACCTTATAACCTTGTTCTGTCCCCTCCTATCCTGTAAAGGTGAATCCCTTTGTTCTGTTACCATTTAAACTGCAGTTACTTTCTGATGTGGTGCAGGGAGACTATGTGTACATTGTGCACTATTTGGATTAAATATGTAATGTGGGGGCGGTGCCACGGCGGCAAGGGACTAGGCAGCAGGATCGAGGAGCTCCCTGGATATTAATCCTGACATTATCCTAGGGCTCTTTTTGTGGCTTCCCCTTGACTCCTCTCCTGTGTGGCAGCGCTGGTAAGGCGGCGAACATCACTGGAGGACCCGTGCGAGCGCTCCCGGCTCGCGCCAGCGGCCGCCCAGATCTCGGGCTTAGTCCGCAAACAAGACCCCGGCCTCAATTTCACCGGATCCCGGAGCTCCGCCGGGCGCGCGCGTGCGTACGAGAACGCGCACCCGCGGCGATCACAGCTGCCTGCGGCATTGAGGGTGAGTGGCACCCCACTCCTGCACCCCCAGGGTACCATACTGCCCCAATCCTGCTCCCCTGGTGCCTGCTATTAAGAGAGCTGGAAGAAGAAGGGAGAGTCTGAATGCCTGGCGGCCATTTTGACTGCAGCATGCTGTGTCCCTCCTCACTGCATGGTGCTGTATAAATGTAGTTAGAACTGGGCTGGATGATCTGAGCTGGTCCCTGCTGCCCTGCCTTCTGCTGCTGGACTGTCTTACACTATATATATATATATATATATATATATATATATATATATATATATATATATATATATATTAAGATGCTGCGGTCCGGCACTCAGTATAAGCCTTGGTAATCGCTGTCGCCGGTGCCCTCACAAAGATAATTCAATAACCATTCCACGGTGCGGCACTCATGCTGGTCTCAGAAATAAACGGACGATGGTTCTTATCGCTTCAACGTTTCAATTTATTTGTCAAATTGTCATCAGGAAGGATGACTTCCTGATGACAATTTGACAAATAAATTGAAACGTTGAAGCGATAAGGACCATCGTCCGTTTATTTCTGAGACCAGCATGAGTGCCGCACCGTGGAATGATTATATATATATATATATATATATATATATATATATATATATATATAAAAAAGAAAAAATTAAGACCCCTTAATTGCGCAATTGTCTAATAGCTCAAACCACTGAGAGATACCCCCTGTCAGAAGGAGTACTGCACATAGAATGGACAAAAACAAAGGTTCTCTTGGGGAGCTTAACCACCACAGATATACTTATATTATTATAAAATCATTTATTAAAAAACATGTTACATACATACTTTTATAACATGAATCACAAGATCACACATGTCACTTGAGCAATACATTCATTTCTGATTATCTGTTATATATGATGTTTTCAATCATTAGATGGAATACTTATTCCTCAGCATGAGAAAGTATGTATGATCTGTTCACTGTTTTTACGGAAACGCACAATCGTTGAAACCCAACGCGTTTTGTCCCTTAGGACTTCATCAGGGGTGCAAATCAAAGAATGGGTTCACCAAAGGAAATACAGACAGAACATGAATTCACTGAGAGTGTATTCCTGTAGAAACTCAACAGACCATCAAATTATGGGTGTTGGCCGAAGTACATCAATAGTGCATCCGTGAAATCAAAATAGAAGTTTCTGGAAATACACGGATGCACTATTGATGTACTTCGGCCAACACCCATAATTTGATGGTCTGTTGAGTTTCTACAGGAATACACTCTCAGTGAATTCATGTTCTGTCTGTATTTCCTTTGGTGAACCCATTCTTTGATTTGCACCCCTGATGAAGTCCTAAGGGACTAAACGCGTTGGGTTTCAACGATTGTGCGTGTCCGTAAAAACAGTGAACAGATCATACATACTTTCTCATGCTGAGGAATAAGTATTCCATCTAATGATTGAAAACATCATATATAACAGATAATCAGAAATGAATGTATTGCTCAAGTGACATGTGTGATCTTGTGATTCATGTTATAAAAGTATGTATGTAACATGTTTTTTAATAAATGATTTTATAATAATATAAGTATATCTGTGGTGGTTAAGCTCCCCAAGAGAACCTTTGTTTTTGTCCAATATATATATATATATATATATATATATATATTCCACTGGATCCCTCTGGTCCTCCCATCCCTGTTCTGTATTACAGCTGGATGTCCTGGTCCCTGGTGTGCTGTTGATATTGCATTCACCATCCACTGCTATACTTCTTGACACTGAATATTGGGACTTTGAATACTGCCGGGCCTTGCTACCATTGTGAAGGGAGGCCAGAGCGCGGCCGCGGCTAAATTAGAGAGGTTTGCTCGACAGACTGCTACTCAGCCGACGCAGTCACCTCCTAAGCTCTCCCCGTCTGCCAGAATGGACCCCCCGGCCGGGGCCGACTCAGGAGTAAACGTGCAGCCATCTGCTCCTTCCATCCAACAGGTCCTGGAGGCCATAGCGGCCAGCGAACAACGCCTGTCGGACAAAATGGAGAAGGTGCAGTGCGATTTATCATTGCTGCGCCAGGACGTCCAGCGGGTCCGGGAGAGGGTGGGCGAAACCGAGACGCGGGTCTCTAATCTGAAGGACCTCAGCGGCCCTCTGCAACGATCCGTGACTGCAGTTACACAACAAGTCTCGACACTGCAAACTAAGCTCCTGGATATGGAGGCCAGACTTGCAGAAATAATGTGAGATTCGTGGGACTGTCTGAAAAGGAGGAGGGGGCACATCCTGAAGATTTCCTGGAGTCCTGGCTAAAAGAGGCATATGGCGCTGAATCCTTTACCTCCCAGTTTGCCGTGGAGCGGGCTCACCGAGTTCCTTTCTGGCCTTTGCCCCCAGGCGCCCCGCCACAAACTTTTATTGCCAAATTCTTGCACTATAAGGACCGGGACTCTGTCTTGCGCCTGGGACGTGCGAAGGGCCCTCTGCTTCGGAACGGAGTTCGGGTGTCGGCATTTCCGGACTTTGCAGCGGGCGTTCAGAAAGACCGGGCCCAGTTTCTTCCCATTAAGCGACGTCTACGCGACCTGGGTCTGCCCTACTCGATGCTGTTTCCCTCCAGGTTGCGTGTGGTGGCAGATGGGGAGACCAAGTTCTTCAGCTCTCCAAGAGAAGCGGCTGCCTGGTTGGACAGATATGCTCCAGGGGTCCGCCAACTGGCTCCAGACTGACACCGGGTCGCCCTCCTGCATGGGCCTCCAATCCGCAAGTATAAGTCCGGGGAGCTTCCTCTTGTATAGTGGTTCTGGACTTTGCTGAGTAGTGATATAAACGTATAAGGGTTTCTGTGTTGGGGTTGCTTTAGATCTGTAAGCCTAGTACAGAGTTGCCGTAGGCTTTAGGATCTCCAGGGGTAGAGTTCTGTTAGGGATATGTGTATGCCACAGTTCGGGAAGGTATACGGGGTGGGGGGTTCTGGGGCCGCTGTTGGTCTCTCAGAAGTTTTTTTGTTATGTTTTTTGGTTTCTATATATCTGTTTATTAATCAGTGAGGTGAGGATGTACTGTTTTATGGGGTTTGGTTTAAGAACCGGGGCCTGCGGACGATATGACTATAGGAGTGGAGCACCATACGGGCGGATAGCCGCCCGGATAGCATTGATGACGGTATTTCCTCTTTGCCTTCTGGTATCTAGGAGTGCTGTGTCCCTGTTGGTGCATTGGCTGCCATGTCTCCCTTAAAATTCTTGGCGTGGAATGTCCGGGGCATTAATAATAAAGTAAAGCGATCCCTAGTATTTAAAATGATTAAGAAATATGGCCCGGACGTTATCTGCCTGAACAAAACTCATTTAGAGGGTAATAGGCTGTTGTCGCTCCACAGGCCTTGGGTAGGTTGGGCGTATCATTCCTCGCACTCCTCCTGTTCCCGAGGGGTGTCGGTCATGATAAAGAGGACTGTACAGTTTGAGCTGATCACGGTTAATACAGATCCGTATGGTAGATACGTGTTTCTAGAATGTAAATTGTATTCCCGAAATTTCTTCCTATTGTCTGTATATGTCCCTCCCCCATTTTCATATGATGTCCTGCAGAAGGCTGCCTCATTTATTGCTTCCTCCCCCCACACTCCTGTCATCTGTCTGGGGGACTACAACAATGTGTTGGATGTCTCCTTGGACAGATGGAGGACTTCTCAGGCTCCAGGAGCGGGGCGCGACCCGAATTCATCTAGATCTAAGTTTGCGGATTTTCTAGATAGTATGCACTGGGTGGATGTTTGGAGGACTCGGTATCCTACGCTTCGGCAATACTCCTGCTTCTCTAGTACGCACGGCTCCTTCTCCAGAATCGACCTGGCCCTGGTCTCACCTGAGCTCCTCCCTAGTGTAACAGATGTTCATTACGAGGCACGGGGGGTGTCTGACCACTCGCCCCTGATGCGGTCTTTGGATGGGGAGTGCCGGAGGGGACAGTCGTATTGGAGGTTGCATCCATCTTGGTTGGCCCAGCTGGGCGACTGCCCGGATTTAGCGTCCATGTGGGATGGGTTTTTTGCGGATAATGTGGGCATGGCCCCGGCCCCGGTTGTTTGGGATGCATTCAAGGCTTATTTACGCGGTACATTGATTGGCAAAATTGCAGCCTGCAAGGTAGCACGTAGGGCGACGGAGAGGCAGCTTGAGTCTGAATGCAGGGATCTGGAGACCCGCTATCTGACCGAGGGTACCTCTGGCTGCTGGCTCAGGGGGCCTGGCTGGCTCACCTTTCAGACAAAAACGCGCGCTCCCCCTTGTTTAAGGCTACAAATATATATATGCAGGCGGACAGAGTCGGTAGTTTGCTGGCCCATTTGGTGCATTATGACCGACCTGGGAATACGATAGCGCAGATGCTTGGCCCGGACGGTTCCACGGTAGATAACACCCCTGACATTGCACAGATGTTCCTCACGTACTTTAGGGAGGTTTATGATACTCAGCTGACATGCTTCATGGAAGACTTAGACCTGTACCTGACAAATATACCCCTTTCTAAACTTTCACCCGAGGCTAGGGATGCTTTAGATGCGCCTTTGACTCTGGAGGAAGTGACGGCGGCGGTGGAGATGTCTCCCAGTGGCAAGTCTCCGGGTAGTGACGGTATTCCCACGGAGCTGTATAAACAGTACTTACGGTTCTTTGGCCCTAAGTTGCATGAAATGTATACTGATATGTTTACCGCTAACCGCCTTCCTCCCTCAATGTCCGAGGCTGTCCTCATAGTGCTCCCAAAGCCGGGTAAGGACCCTAAACTTTTGGAGTCTTACAGGCCGATCTCCCTCATCCCCACCGATACCAAGATCCTGGCGAAAATTCTTGCGGTCCGGCTCAACTTAGTTATTGAATCTATAATACATCCGGATCAGTCCGGCTTCATGCCCGGGAAATCCACATCCATTAATTTGCGCAGGCTGTACACTATTTTGCAGGCTCCTCATGACTTCCCCTCGGATGCGGTTGTGGTCTCATTGGATGCGGCCAAGGCATTTTACAGCGTTGAGTGGCCCTACCTGTGGGGAGTCATGGGGAGCATGGGCTTTGGCCCTAATTTTATAAAATGGATTAAATTGCTATATCAAAACCCACGCGCCAGGGTCTTGGTCAACGGCTACATCTCCTCTTTTCCTTTGACACGGGGCACCAGACAAGGGTGCCCCCTCTCTCCTGCCCTGTTTGCCATAGCCATCGAGCCCCTGGCTTGCTTGGTTAGGTCGCACCCGGACATTGGGGGAATAGACACGGGTTGTAATGTGTTTTGATAGCCTTCCATGCGTTCACAAACTCTACCGTAAATACTCATACCACGCGCTAATACGCAGGACCGCGGGAGCGACCATACGCAAATTGCGGATATGGGCACGCACAGCAGAACAAGCACGCGCACGGAGGCCATCTGTGCGTAGTTTGTACGTGATGTGTGTACTGCAATATTTTTCGACTTTGACAGTATCTATGTGAAGAGGACAACTTCCATTCGGAAGTCTGATTCTCTCTTTGTCCTTTTTGGTTTTAACAAACGTGGCTGGTCTGCGAATAAGCAGACCGTGGCCAGATGGATTAGAATGGTGATTGCACATGCTTATGTACAGGCCTTCGATACTTCCGCCTCCCAGGATGCTTCCTTTGGACGCCGGGTTCTTATGCCCGCTATAAGGCGTCCCCTCCCATGAGGAACTGCTTTAGGACATCCCCGATGTTATCCCTGTGGAACCCGGTGTACCCCGCTGCGGAAAAGGAGATTTATGGTAACAACTTACCGTTGTTAAATCTCTTTCTGCGAGGTACACTGGGTTCCACAGGGCGCCTACCCTGACGCACTTAGCTTCTTTGGGTTTGTATAGCATTAGCCGCTGATACCTTCTACTGTCGTAAGAATGTGGTGTATGTGGCTACTAACGGTTGTCGTCTCTTTTGCCTGCTACTGCATTGGACTGGTTAACGAAACTGAGCTCCTGTGTACGGAGGCGGGGTTATAGAGAAAGCGACGCTGAGCAACTTGGGAACAGTCAAAGCTTTTAGCCCGTTGGTGCCTCGGATCCATATCCTACTCTACACCCCAATGTTATCCCTGTGGAACCCAGTGTAAGTCGCAGAAAGAGATTTAACAATGGTAAGTTTTTACCATAAATCTCCTTTTTTTTATTACTTGTCATACTGTTTAACTAGAGGAAATAAGAAATCACCCCAATAGCCCTATTTTTCATAGTGAGAGTAGTATATGTTTTATACTATTCTGAAGCTGGGTACACACTTGATCGTTCCTTGGCTGATCGGGTTAAACGCTTCCAATGACCCCTGTGAGGCAGCAGGTGGGGGGGGGGGGACCGGCTACTCTACAGGGATCAGGAGGTCGGCTGTGCAGCGCATGAGAAGTAGCCTCCTGGTCCCGACTGTTGCGGGAGCATGATGAGCTGTTTATCGGCTAAAACTCTCCTGCATCAGCACTGCATACTTCCCTATACAATCGTTGGCCGTTCACCCGATATCAGAAGAACAGCCATATATTGTATAGATGTGTAACCAAACACTGGTCAATGATAGTATAGGTGTGTACCCAGGGCTGACTCTAGGCCTACTGGCGCCCTGAATGAGAAAATTTTGAAGTGCCCCACCCCCCACCATGTGAACGTGCTCTCCTGAAAAAGTGGGATCAAACTATAAATAAATATATTTTCACACCCCCTCTTCACACACACAAATAGCAGCCTTACACATAACGCCCACAGTAGTGTTCCTTACACGTCTCCAGTATAGTGTCAGACACATAATGACCTCAGTAGTGCAGTGCAAGAAACACATATGCCCTCAGTAGTGCCAGATACACATTATATGCCCCCACAGTGCCAGATACACATTATATGCCCCCAGTAGTGTGTTGTCAGATTGACATAAGCCCCCAGTAGTACAGTGCCAGATGCACATGATATGCCCCCAGCAGTGCCAGATGCACATGATATTCCCCCAGCAGTGCCAGATACATGTTAGCTGCCAGAACAGTGTACCTTATGAGGACAAAAATAAACTACCCTTAAGGCAGGGCTTACTTCGAGTGGGTGCTCAGGAGGATCCAATTGCTTCTAGATGCACTGCACCCTTGCAGCAGAGTAAGAACTGGTCTGCTTTGGTGACAGTGTGTGCGGGAATGGAGAGCAGCAGCGTCCGTCCCACGCCCCGCCTCCTAGCAGTGGCTGTGACGATGAGGGGGAATGCTGTGAGCGGGCCAAAGATAAACTATGTGTGCGGTTTAGCTTTGGCCCGCCCACAGCATTCCCCCTCATCATCACAGCCACTGTTGGGAGGCTAGGATGCGGGCCACGGGATGGATGCTGCTGCTTTAGGGACCTGGCTCCAATATGGTGGCGAGAGATAGCGGCGCCCATTAAGTGTGGCACCCTGTTCGGCCGCTCTATTAGAACGTGCCTGGAGCTGGGCCTTTGTGTACCCAACTTAAGCTTAATGTAAGGCAGTCTCATTTTATCAACAAAAGACTAGCTTCCAAGCTAATGTGTTATTCTCTATTATTTAGAATACTGTAGCTCTTTGCAAAGACTGAATAAATCCTGCCCTGTCTACATCTGCAGTACTTTAGGGTAAAGCATCTAAACTAGAAATGGAAGTAGAAGTATTTATCTTCAGATTTGAATTTGTAAATACCATCTACAGTGTGTGTGTAGCTTGGGAACAGGTGTTGGGGCACTCTGTTCCTACCTATGTATTTAATGGGGAATGTTTATTTTATCTGTTACAGACTGCTAAGTATGTAAGGATTCGTAGGGAAAGATTCTTCCAAATCTTCATAGCAAAAAGCTGAGAAATATTGGAGGTCATTCCGAGTTGTTCGCTCGGTAAATTTTTTCGCATCGCATCGATTTTCCGCTTAGTGCGCATGCGCAATGTCTGCACTGCGACTGCACCAAGTTAATTTGCTATGCAGTTAGGAATTTTACTCACGGTATTTTTTTCGTTCTGGTGATCATAATGTGATTGACAGGAAGTGGGTGTTTCTGGGCGGAAACAGGCCGTTTTATGGGTGTGTGGGAAAAAACGCTACCGTTTCTGGGAAAAACGCGGGAGTGGCTGGAGAAACGGAGGAGTGTCTGGGCGAACGCTGGGTGTGTTTGTGACGTCAGACCAGGAACGACAAGCACTGAACTGATCGCAGATGCCGAGTAAGTCTCGAGCTACTCAGAAACTGCACAGAGATGTATTTTCGCAATAATGCGAATCTTTCGTTCGCAATTTTAAGAAGCTAAGATTCACTCCCAGTAGGCGGCGGCTTAGCGTGTGCAATGCTGCTAAAAGCAGCTTGCGAGCTAACAACTCGGAATGACCCCCCTTGTGTATATATCACAGTATTGACTTTTATTAATGAACCTTATTTGCTGGAAGGTATGAGAATACAGACCAGAAAAAGGGGCTTCAAAATCTGATCAGACACTTCAAATTCACTTATTAAGTATGGTGTGTCCTATTACTGAGATATCATTTGGAAAGTGTTATTTACTGAAGTGAACTTCTTTGTATGTTTGTATACAATCTGATACAATCCATAATATACAATTTAAGAGATCTATGAATACTTATTTTGTCATTTGTTTACATTTCTGTTTTTTTAAGTCCAGCTCTTTCTGATCTATAATAAATATTGATATATTAATTACAGATAAGCCTATTTGTGTGTTCATATTTTTTCTCACTGACAAATATTTTTACAATTTCTCTAGCATACATAAGGGATATTGGGGAGACTTAGTACAATGGGGTATAGCCGGGGTCCAAAGGAGCCGGTGCACTTTAAATTTCTTCACTGGGTGTGCTGGCTCCTCCCCTCTATGCCCCCTCCCACAGGCAGTTTAGAAAAAAGTGCCCTCAGGAGAGAATGCACATCTCTGCAGCTCCAGAGACTTTTCTTCAATTTCTTTTAAACTTTTATTATTTTCAGTATGCTGTTTTGGCAACAGCATACCTGCACCGTGGGAGTTAGGGGGGGGGGGGGGGGGGGGTCACCGGCCTTGCGAGGTGTCAGAGCCACTTTCCTGCTGCAGGACCACCGTCCTGAGAGGTTCTTTGTTCAGCAAGGCACTGCGCCTTAGCTGTCGCAATCGCTGCACGCCGCACACCCCTAACATACAGTATGCCTGAAGGTGACGTCTGTGGTGCGTACAAACCGGGGGCTGAACGCGGGCGTGGCATATTGGACCCTCCTGGGGGGGGGGACCCGATAGAGCACCCCATGTGAACTGGCTTGGAATAGCTTAAACTAGCACTTGTGTGATGTTTTTAAGCATAATAGGAGACATTGCCAGTATAAAAATCACTGTAGCTCCGGCGCCATTGGGGGGGACAGAGCTACCTCAGAGCGGGACCAGAGGTATTTTGGCACCTTCCTCTGCTTAATGCAGCAGCAGCAAGCACACACAGCTCTTCCTGACTCACAAGACACGCTGAGAAACTGGTACAGGGTGTAAGGGGGAGAGCCGCTATTGTACACAATCTGTGTCCTATACAGGACAGAAATCATTAGTTTTTCACTGTCTTATAGTTACATACCTCCCAACTTTTGGCTTGTCGATAGCGGGACTCTCGATCCGAAAAGGGGGCGTGGCCTCGCTAGAGTGAGCATGACCTCGCCAAACTGCCCATTTTTTTTTTCGTTTGGGGGCGTGCCCAGGACTCCCCCAGCAGCTGGGCAGCCCCCGCTCCCCTCCTAGCTCTGAATACATGCCGTGCGCGTGCGCACAGCATGTATTCAGTGATCACCGGCTGCTTTGCAGAGCAAAGCAGCGGGTGATCAAAGCCTTCCCCAACTGCCCCCCCACCCGCAGGACACTGCTGCCCGCGGGAGGGACAGCGGGACAGGGTCAGAATAGCTGGGAGGTATGTAGTTAGCTGACAGCCTCACTGGGGGTGTGCTGGTGTCTCTCTCTGTGTGTCTCCTCTCACATATAGTAAGGGCAGGCTTGATAAGTATTACTGTCTGTCTGTCTGTCTGTGTGGATGTGGATGTCATTGTGATTACTGTAAACATGGGTGAACACAAACTATGCAGTCTGTGCTACACCAGATTCTCTCCCTTTTCTACTGATTCTGTTTCATGTGAACAATGCAGCCAATCTTCACAAATCAGTGAAGGGGCTGGGGGAGAGGGTCCAGAGCCTTCCTGGTTAGGGGCTCTTAAGACTATGATGTCTGATATGTCATCACAGCTCACTGCTAATGTTCAGAAAACTCAGCTACTACAACAGGTTGTTGCAGACTTAGCTGCTAGAGCAGATGTTACCAGTGACGTGCGGTGGGGTGAGGCAGGTGAGACAGAGCCTTTCCTGTCATACTAACGTTTGTGCCAGAGTTTTGACTGTATAAAGTATATGAAAAATACAAAGAATATGTTAGAAACATCTTCTTTGCATTATTCTAATCATTTTTATAGCCAAAACTCTGGAGTAAAAAGTCTATGGCAGGTGAGGCAGTGCCTCACTTGTGTATCTTTTCCACACATCTCTGATCAAAACTCACCAAATTTCCAGGAGCTTATACTACTGCACCGGTGTATAATGCCCAGATGTTCCCTTTGGCTCGTATTTTATATGTAAATCTGGCTCTGGTGCTAGCTAGTGCCTCCTTAGCCTTTCAGCTCACCGCACGTCCCTGGATGTTACACAGCCCCACCTCTCTAGCTCAGGACCACAAAAGCGTGGTTTACCTGCTCTACTCTCTGATTCAGAGGAGGATATACAAGAGGATGGGGAGGACTTGGATCCCATTAGTGGGGATTCCGCTTCTGCTCAGGGTATTGGACCCCTCATTCTGGCTATATGGGACGTGTAAAAGCTCCCTCTAGAGGATGCTGCGTCACAGCAGTCGTT
The DNA here is from genome assembly GCF_028390025.1 of Pseudophryne corroboree. Taxonomy (NCBI): domain Eukaryota; kingdom Metazoa; phylum Chordata; class Amphibia; order Anura; family Myobatrachidae; genus Pseudophryne; species Pseudophryne corroboree. Next base: position 638,362,185 of record NC_086449.1, read on the forward strand.
TTTCTGTACACAAAACAAGCCTATTGTTACTTTAGACAAATAAACATATACCAAATAAGCCAATTAGGAAAATTCAGTACAGGCGCTATAGATATAGAATAACCACAATAATATATTTAACTTATTTTTGCAGCTCTCACACAATTTATTATGATTAAAAAGTCCAATTGGTAAATAGATCAAAATTTGTTATAATAAGACCACATCACATCACTTGAACCATTATAAACCAGTAGACGTATGTCCATGACCAGTCCCAATTTAAATGTATTAATAAATGGCTCCCTGTATTGAAGAATAAATGTGGATGTATACCTTATTGAGGGTACTGGCCTATTAGATATAGTGGAGATATGTGCCGAAATAGAGCTTGACACTCTGCTGGATATGATTTAATAATCCTCCTCATCCATGTAGTGCAGTCACAGCCCCCGTGATTGGTACATAAAATATCTCACCGCTAGCATTTTTGTGCATCCCGTCCTTTGAACTCCAAACGGTCCAAACGGATCTCCGACGTAGCTGGCTGTCGGTTTCCTCAGAAGGTAATGCATTACCTTCTGAGGAAACCGACGGCCAGCTACGTCGGAAAAACGCGTAAAGGTGATAGCCACTTCACCCACCTTGTTACCAGCTTTCAATACCGGCATTGCCACTGTGGTGATTACATGTGCCGCGGACAGCTGCTTCATCCCAGCTTTGGGATCCACCTCCTTGCAGATCACCTTTTTTGTTGCCGGCCGCTCTGTCCCAGTCAGGGACGAATCATCTGCAGACCGCCCGTGCTGCTTGCGGCTGCGCTGCCCCAGTCCGGGATTCACTGTCTTCTACATCGCTGCCTCAGCCCTTGTGCTATAGGGTCTGGCAGCGTCTCCCTGCATTCCACGGCTACAAGTGCACCATTTGGAGTTTACATTTTTGTCCATGTGAGAATCTTGGACATCTATAAATACATTTAAATTGGGACTGGTCATGGACATAAGTCTACTGGTTTATAATGGTTCAAGTGATGTGATGTGGTTTTATTATTATAACAAATTTTGATCTATTATTTACCAATTGGACTTTTTAATCATAATAAATTGTTTTTATATTATATTATTTTCGTGCTCTCTTATATAGTCAAGTCTATATATTCATTTTATCTATTGTTACTTTCCCTGATTCTGCAGAGTGAGATGACCTATTTAAGTTAGCCTGGAAAAATCCAGACAAAAAATACCAAGTGTCAAAAAGATTTTTGCAAACTTTCCCATTTGCTCCTGAAGGTAGGAAATTCTGGGAAGAACCCCAGAGAGTTGACATATCAGTCTCTTGACTGTCAAAAAAAGGTGGTGCTACTTGCCCCAGGCTCTTTTACCATAAAGGACCTTGGGGACAGAAAAATAGAGACTAGACTAAAGTCTATCTACACAGCAGCAGGTGTATCACAAAGGCTGTTCATAGCGGGTTGCTGGATGGCCCATGCCATTCATACGTGGGCTACTTAAATTCAGGAGGGCCTCTCCGGGGATATGCCTCTGGTCACCACGGTGACTCTCCTGAAGCACATTCAGGACACCATGCGTCCTGTGTGACTCGCTCAAGGAGATGGGCAATATTAATGCTAGGACTTCTGCCATGGCAGTTTCGGCGTGCAGGGCTTTTTGGTTGCGTCAGTGGATAGTGGACACAGAATCCAAGCGCAGTGTAGAATCCCTCCCCTTTTCTGGGGAATGGCTCTTTGGGGTTGAGTTGGATACGTGGATTTCCAAAGTCACTGCTGGGAAATCTACATTTCTCCCCTCTGGGGCCTCGCCGGCTAGGCGTTCCTACCCGGGGCCATCTGTTCAGTCCTTTCGGTCTAACAGATTTCGATCTAGGGCCAGATGTGCCTCCAATGCGGCTAGAGGCACCAGAGGTGAGACAAAAAACCTGCAAACACCCGTTCTCAAGAACAGAGCACCAGTTCTGCTTCCACTAAGTCCTCAGCATGACAGTTGCCCGCCCACCCACCCCGAGGGGATCTCGAGGTGGGAGCTCGACTGCGTCACTTCAGCCACGTCTGGGAGGATTCCTGCCAGGTTACCTGGGTCAGGGACCTAATTTCTCAGGGCTACAAGCTGGAGTTCGACAGTGATCCTCCCCATCGATTTTTCAAATCAAGCTTACCGGCTTGGAGGATACGCAAGTTACACTGCAACAGGCCATCCAAAAGTTGGTCCAGTCCCACATCATTGTTCCAGTACCAATACCACAACGAGGCAAGGGTTATTACTCTAACCTGTTTGTGGTACCGAAACCAGACGGTTCGGTAAGGCCCATTTTGAATCTAAAGTCCTTGAACCCTTATCTAAGGGTTTTCAAGTTAAAAATGTAATCCTTAAGAGCAGTGATTGTGGACCTGGATGTCCAAGAATTAATAGTTTCCTTGGATATCAAGGACGCCTACCTTCATATTCCAATTTGGCCACCTCATCAGGCTTATCTGAGGTTTGCCCTACTGGAGGATCACTACCAGTTCCAGGCATTACCCTTCGGCCTGTCCACAGCTCCTAGGGTATTCACAAAGGTAATGGCGGAGATGATGTTCCAGCTCCGGCTCCAGGGGGTCAATGTTGTCCCTTATCTGGATGATCTTCTGATAAAAGCAAGATCCAGGGAGCTTTTATGGCTCCATATCGACTGCACTATCCAACTTCTGTCACACCATGGGTGGATTCTCAATTACAGAATTCCCACTTGGAGCCAACTCAACGGCTCCTGTTCCTGGGTATGCTACTGGATACTGTGGCCCAGAAGGTGTTCCTCCTGGAGGACAAAGCGAGAACACTTCAGGAGATGGCCCGCATGGTGCTCCGAACTGCTCGAGTATCCATCCATCTTTGCATAAGATTGTTGGGGAAGATGGTCGCCTCATACGAGGCGATCCAGTATGGGAGGTTCCATGCTAGAACATTTCACTTGGATCTCCTGAACAAGTGGTCCAGATCACATCTACAGATGCACCGGATGATTTGGCTGTCACCTCTCCTGTGGTGGCTGCAGTCCTCCAATCGCCTGGAAGGCCGGAGTTTTGGGATTCAGGTTTGGACCCTCCTCACGACGGATGCGAGTCTGAGAGGATGGGGAGCTGTCACCCAAGGGGCGCAGTTACAGGGCAGGTGGTCAGCCCATTAAGCCCTCCTTCTGATCAACATTCTGGAACTTCGGGCGATCTACAATGCTCTGCTTCAGGCCTCTCCTCTGCTCAGGGATCACGCGATCCAATTACAGTCGGACAACGCCACACCAGTGGCGTACATCAATTGGCAAGGAGGGACAAAAAGCAGAACCTGCATGCGAGAGGTGTCAAAGATACTCCTCTGGGTGTAAAGAAAGGCAAGAGCAATGTCGGCAATCTTCATTCTGGGTGTGGACAACTGGAAAGGGTGCCTTCCTGAGTCGTCACGATCTCCACCCAGGGGTGTGGGGACTCCACCATCGAGTGTTCCAGCAGATCAAGAAGATTCACTGGTATTGCTCACGAACCAGGGACCCTTAGGTGAGGGCAGTGGATGCACTGACGTCGCCTTGGCCTTACCGGCTGGTCTACCTGTTTCCTCCTATTCCGTTGCTCCCACGGGTGCTCAAGCGAATCAGAAATCAAGGAGTCCAGGCAATTCTGATTGCCCCAGATTAGCATCGGAGGGCGTGGTACGGATCTTCTGGACATGTCCGTCGAATAACCCTTGGCCTCTACCACTAAGAAGAGATCTTCTTCAACAAGGACCATTCGTCTACCTGGACTTACGGTGGCTTCGTTTGGCGGCATGGAGGTTGAGCGGAACATCCTGGCTCGCAAGGGCCTTTCCAAAAAGGTTATGGCTACCATGGTTCAGGCCAGGAAACCTGTGACATCGAAAAACTATTATCATATCTGGAGAAGATATGTCTTTTGGTGCGAGGTACGCACGTATCCACCTCCAGAGTTCCACTTGGGACGTTTCTTATGTTTCCTGCAGGCGGATGTGGATAAGGACTTACGTCTGGGTTCCATTAAGGTCCAGATTTCAGCTCTCTCCATTATCTTCCAGAAGAAATTGGCAGTGTTGCCAGAAGTTCAGACCTTAGTGCAAGGGGTACTCCACATACAACCTCCTTTTGTGCCGCCTACAGCACTCTGGGATTTGAATGTGGTGTTGGAATTTCTACAGTCCTCCTGGTTTGAACCTCTGATGATGGTAAAAGACAAGTACCTCACGTGGAAAAGAGTGATTGTACTGGCCCTGGCTTCTGCTAGATGTGTCTCAGAATTGAGGGCCTTATCGTGTAAAAGTCCATACTGGGGGGTACATTTTACAAAGATGGGAGTTCTATTTAAGATGGGATGTTGCCCATAGCAACCAATTACATTTCAGGTTTTATCTTCTAGAAGGTGCTAGATAAATGGGAAGTAGAATCTGATTGGTTGCTATGGGCAACATCCCATCTTAAATAGAACTCCCGTCTTAGTAAATTTACCCCTTGGTCTCTTACGAGGACAGAGCGGAGCTCAGGACTAGGCAGCAGTTCCTGTCGAAGGTTGTCTCTGCATTTCACCTGAATCAACCTATTGTGGTTTTGTCCAGTTCTGACACTTCTGCTCCTCTGGAGACATTGGATGCTGTGCGAGCCTTGAAGATCAATGTCAAGCGAATGGCTCGGATCAGAAAGACGGATTCCTTGTTCGTGCTCTATGATTCACAGAAAAAGGGTTGTCCTGCTTCGAAGCAGTCCATTGTTCATTTGCCTAGGCTTACTATCCAACAGGCCTATGTGTCGGCAGCCTTACCTGTTCCTAAGTCTCTGAGGGCTGACTCTACAAGATCGGTGGGCTCTTCCTGGGTGGCTGCCCGTGGAGTCTCGGCCTTGCAACTGTGCCGAGCTGCTACCTGGTCAGGGCAGAACACTTTTGTGAAGTTCTACAAGTTTAATACCCTGGCCAAAGAGGATACCAGGTTTGGGCAGGCGGTGCTGCAGAAGTCTCCGCACATTCCTGCCCGTTCTGGAAGCTCTGGAACATCCCCATCATACTAAGTCTCCCCAATATTCCTTATGGATGCTAGAGAAAATAGGATTTTAATTACCTACCGGTAAATCCTTTTCTCATAGTCCCATAAGGGATATTGGGCGCCCGCCTCAGTGTGTTGACTTTTCTGCAGGTTCTCTTTTATGTGGTTACCTGTTCAGCTGTTGCTGTTGTTGTTTCCAGCCGTTGCTGGTTGTTACATGTTCGTGGTGTGCTGGTATTAAATCTCACCACTCTTTGTTATCATGTTCCTTCTCTCATATATGTCCTTTCTCCTTCGGGCACTGTTTTACCTATAACCGCTTGTGGGAGGGGGCATAGAGGGGAGAGCCAGCACATCCAGTTAAGAAATTGAAAGTGCACCGGCTCCTTTGGACCCCGTCTATACCCCATCGCACTAAGGAGGTCATTTCAACCCGTTCGCACGCAGCGGTTCTTCACTGCGGTGCAAATGGGTCAGAACTGCGCTTGCGCGGTGCCCGCAATGCGCATGCGCATCGTTGCCCAGCGACAGCCGTTGCCGGGCAATGACCAGAAGAGAGAAGAAAGTGATCGCTAGCGCAATCACAAGAAGATTGATAGCGGGGAGGCGTTCCGGGGCGGACACTCACCGTTTTCCAGGCATGGAGATCTGAACACAGGCGTGTCTAGGTGTTTGGAGGGCGGATGTCTGATGTCACTCCCAGGACCTTTGTCACTCGATCCGTCGCACACAGGGTAAGTAAGTCTGACTCTGGTCTTGTTTTGCAGGAAACTTTTTTAGCATAGCAGGGTTGCACAAGCGATCGCAGCCCTGCTATGCTAAAATACAGGCGATGTCAAGTTGATCGCACGAGCATCAAAAAGTTGCTACATGCGATCAACTCGGAATGAGGGCCCAAGTCTCCCCACTATCCCTTATGGACTACGAGAAAAGGATTTACCAGTAGGTAATTAAAATCCTATTTTTGGGATCCGAGACACAGTTGTCATTAGCTGTGTTCCCACGGGATCGATATGAAATACCGTAAATCAAAATCCCAACGGACGAAATCCCGACATCAATTGACCGACGGTCAAAATCCCGACATGGACAAAATACCGACATTTAAAATACCGACAAGGTCAAAATACCGACATGTAAAATGTCGACAGGTCAAAATGACAACATGATTTTTTTAAATTTTTTTGTTTGTCTATGTCGACATAGGTCCACATGGACACCATATAAGTGTACTGCGTCCCCTCGCTGCGCTCGCCATGCTTCGGGCACGGTGCCTCGCTGCGCTCGGCACACTATTATATTTCCCCCTCCATGTCCACTGGGATGGTAAAGTATGAACAAGTCGGTTTCAATGAAAAAAATAGGATTTTGATAACCTACCGTTAAATCCTTTTCTCCTAGTCCGTAGAGGATGCTGGGGATGACATCAAGACCATGGGGTATAGACGGGATCCGCAGGAGACATGGGCACGCCAAAGACTTTTCATTGGGTGTGAACTGGCTCCTCCCTCTATACCCCTCCTCCAGATCTCAGTTGTAGGAGCTGTGCCCAGGGAGACTGACATTTCGAGGAAAGGAATTACTTAACTAGTGGTGAGATATCTATCAACTCACACCCTCAACCATGCTGCACACATGGCATTCAACATAACACACGCCAACAGGCATGAACTAATTGCAGCAACATGCTGAAACCAAGATAACACAACTTGTGTAACTGTAATAACTAAACTGCAGGTAAAGTACGTACTGGGAGGGGCGCCCAGCATCCTCTACGGACTAGGAGAAAAGGATTTACCGGTAGGTTATCAAAATCCTATTTTCTCATACGTCCTAGAGGATGCTGGGGATGACATCAAGACCATGGGGTCTTTACCAAAGCTCCAGTACGGGCGGGAGAGTGCTGATGACCCTGCAGCACCGATTGACCAAACTTTAGGTCCTCATCAGCCAAGGTGTCAAACTTGTAGAACTTAGCAAATGTGTTTAACCCTAACCAAGTAGCTGCTCTGCAAAGTTGTAATGCCGAGACTCCCCGGGCAGCCGCCCAAGATGATCCCACCTTCCTAGTGGAGTGGGCCTTTACCAACGTCGGTAACAGCAATCCAGCCGTAGTATGAGCTTGCTGAATCGTATTTCTAATCCAACGTGCAAGAGTCTGCTTGGAAGCAGGACAGCCAATCTTGTTGTGATCACACAGGACAAACAGAGCCTCTGTTTTCCGTATACGAGCTGTTCTAGCAACATAGATTTTCAAAGCTCTAACCACATCTAGAGACTTTGAATCAGTGAATGTGTCAGTAACTACTGGCACCACAATAGGTTGGTTTATGTGAAAAGCAGAAACCACCTTTGGAAGAAAATGTTGGCGAGTTTGCAACTCTGCCCTATCTTCATGGAAAATCAGGTAAGGGCTCTTGTGAGACAAGGCCCCCAATTCCGACACCCGCCTTGCGGATGCCAATGCCAAAAGCATCACCACTTTCCAAGTGAGAAACTTCAACTCTCTCTTTTGTAGAGGCTCAAACCAATCCGATTGAAGGAACTGCAATACCACGTTAAGGTCCCATGGTGTCACTGGAGGCACGAATGGAGGCTGGATGTGCAGAACCCCTTTCATGAAGGTCTGAACCTCTGGAAGAGAGGCCAATTGTTTTTGGAAGAACACTGACAAGGCCGAAATCTGGACCTTGATTGATCCCAATCATAGGCCCGTCTCCACACCATCCTGCAAAAAATTGAGAAAACGTCCTAAGTGAAACTCTTCCGTAGGAGCTTTCTTTGATTCACACGAAGACACATATTTTCTCCAAATACGGTGGTAATGTTTTGACGTTACTCCCTTTCTGGCCTGAATAAAGGTGGGGATGACCTCCTTAGGAATACCCTTCTTGGCTAGGATATGGCGCTCAACAGCCATGCCGTCAAACGTAGCCGCTGTAAGTCTTGGTACACACACGGTCCCTGCTGCAGCAGGTCCTCCCGAGGAGGAAGAGGCCGAGGATCTCCTATGAGTAATTGCTGAAGATCTGGGTACCAAGCCCTTCTTGGCCAGTCTGGGGCAATGAAGATTGCTCGAACCCTTGTCTTTCTTAAGATCCTGAGTACTTTTGGGATCAGCGGAAGTGGAGGGAAAACATACACTGACGGAAACACCCACTGGGTCACCAGTTCATCCACTGCTACTGCTTGAGGGTCTCTCGACTTGGAACAGTGGGGGTAATTCCAAGTTGATCACAGCAGGAAATTTTTTAGCAGTTGGGCAAAACCATGTGCACTGCAGGGGAGGCAGATATAACATGTGCATAGAAAGTTAGATTTGGGTGTGGTGAGTTCAATCTGCAATCTAAATTGCAGTGTAAAAATAAAGCAGCCAGTATTTACCCTGCACAGAAACAAAATAACCCACCCAAATCTAACTCTCTCTGCAAATGTTATATCTGCCCCCCCTGCAGTGCACATGGTTTTGCCCAACTGCTAAAAAATTTCCTGCTGCGATCAACTTGGAATTACCCCCTGTATCTCTGAAGCTTCTTGTTGAAACGAGACGCCATCATGTCTATTTGAGGAACTCCCCAAAGACTTGTCACCTCTGCGAAGACTTCTTGGTGGAGGCCCCACTCTCCTGGATGGAGATCGTGTCTGCTGAGGAAGTCTGCTTCCCAGTTGTCTACTCCCGGAATGAATATTGCCGACAGAGCTTGTAGATGTTTTTCTGCCCAGCGGAGGATTTTTGTCGCCTCTGCCATTACCGCTCTGCTTTTTGTTCCGCCCTGCCTGATTATGTATGCGACTGCTGTTACATTGTCCGCCTGGATCTGCACGGGACGGTCTTGAAGAAGATATACCGCTTGTTGAAGGCCGTTGTAAATGGCTCTTAGCTCCAGAACGTTTATGTGAAGGCAGGCTTCCTGTTGTGACCAATGTCCCTGGAAGTTTTCTCCCTGAGAGACTGCTCCCCAGCCTCGGAGACTTGCATCTGTGGTTACTAGGACCCAGTCCTGAATCCCGAACCTGCGTCCCTCTAGCAGGTGAGAGCTGTGCAACCACCACAGGAGCAAAATCCTGTTTTTTGACGACAGGATTATCTTTCTGTGCATGTGTAGGTGTGACCCCGACCACTTGTCCAACAGGTCCCACTGGAATACTCTGGCATGAAACCTGCCAAACTGTATGGCCTCGTAGGTCGCCACCATCTACCCCAACAACCGAATGCACTGATGGATCGACACAATTGATGGTTTCAATATCTGTTTTACCATTTTCTGGATTTCCAGAGCCTTTTACAACGGAAGAAATACTCTCTGAACTTCTGTGTCCAGAATCATTCCGAGGAAAGACAACCTTGTCGTCGGTTCCAATTGTGACTTTGGGTAATTTATGATCCACCCGTGTTGTTGGAGTATTGACAGGGAGAGGGATATGTTTTGTAAAAGCTGCTCCCTGGATCTCGCATTTATCAGGAGGTCGTCCAGATAAGGGATTATATTGACTCCTTTCTGACGAAGGAGGACCATCATCTCCGCCATCACCTTGGTGAATACCCTCAGCGCCGTGGAGAGACTGAAAGGTAACGTCTGGAATTGGTAATGGCAATCCTGAACCGCGAATCTCAGATAAGCCTGGTGAGGAGGATTAATGGTGAAAATAAAATTATTACACTTGACAATTAGCGCTCATCAACTATCATGCAAATGAAAGTATATAACTGGTAAAATTTTCATTCACCCTTAATAGAAGGTGGATCCTCATGGAATGGTGAAACAGTTTTTATTCTAGATGTTCCTCAAATCAACCAAAAATTCCGATAAAACATGCAAGTATCCAGAAAACCTGCAACGATAAATGCCTCTGTCTCCAAGAGAATTGGATTGGGAAATCCGAGGCACCATTAAATACCGACCATAGTGTAGTACTTTTTAAAACACGCACTGGTTTTAATACACTGATAAAACTTACAAGAAATTAAAAGAACATAGGCATGTAATCATTTCACTCCATAGGACAACACAGATGATATATCACCCAGAAATTCACTGCAGCCCCAGCAGATGGCAATGGAAGACGTGCACAATCTCTCCAATAGTCCAGTAGCATGCAGGATAACCAAAGATGATTGTGTCCAGAAAAGTCCTAGGATCAATGACAAGTTAAAAGCAGGAGCCACGCTTAACGCGTATCGGACCAAGTGTCCTTCATCAGAAGCGTGGTTTGTCTGGCTCAGGAAAGTGCTTTTAAACCCCTTTAGGAGGAGGATTAATGGGAACATGCAGGTAAGCATCCTTTATGTTCACCGACACTAAGTAGTCCCCCTCCTCCAGACTGACAATCACCGCCCGAAGTGATTCCATCTTGAACTTGAACCTGAACCTTTTCAGGAAGAAATTTAGATCTTTTAGATTTAGGATCGGTCTGACCGAGCCATCCGGCTTCGGAACAACAAAGAGGCTTGAATAAAAACCCCGCCCTTGTTGTAACAACGGTACCAGGACTATAACCTGGTCTTGACATAATTTTTGGTTTGCCGCTGTTACTGCTTCTCTCTGGCGGAGAAGCTGGCAAGGTTGATTTGAAAAATCGACATGGGGGAACGTCTTGAAACTCTAGTTTGTATCCCTGGGATACTATTTGCAACCCCCAGGTATCCAGGCCAGACAGAATCCAATCCTGGCTGAAGAATTTGAGACGTGCCCCCACCCGAGCGGCCTCCCGCAAGGGAGTTCCAGCGTCATGCTGGGGATTTGGCAGAATTAGGGGTAGACTTCTGCTCTTGGGAACCTGGAGCCGGTGTGGGCTTCTTTCCCCTTCCTCTTCCCCTACCTGCAAAGAAGGGGGAACCTCTCGCCTTTTTGTATTTATTGGGCCGAAAGGACTGCATTTGTGGGTGATAGGTCTTTTTTGCTGGTGCAGGCGCAGAGGGCAAAAATGTTGACTTACCTGCGGTAGCCGCCGAGACTCACGCATCCAGGCCATCGCCAAATAAGGCCTCACCTTTATATGGGAGAGCCTCCATGTTTCTTTTGGAATCTGCATCCGCGTTCTACTAGCAAATCCATAACGCCCGCCTAGCCGATACTGCCATGGTAGCGGCTTGTGAACTCAAGAGTCCAATATCCTTCATTGCTTCCAGCATGTAGGCGGCAGCGTCCTTGATATTCCCTAACTTAAGGAGTATCTCATCTTCATCAATCGTGTCAATTTCTGATGACATGCTTTCTGACCATTTTTCAATAGCACGACTCACCCATGCACAGGCAATAGTGGGCCTGAGCAGTGTACCATTGGTAACATAAATGGATTTTAATTTCGTTTCCATTTTGCGGTCTGCCGGCTCTTTAAAAGAAGCCGTACCAGGAGCAGGGAGAATTACCTTCTTTGTCAACCTGGAAAGTACACTGTCTAACACAGGGGGTGACTCCCATTTTTTCCTTTCTTCAACCGGGAAAAGATAAGCTATGTGAATCCTTTTGGGAATACGACATTTTTTTATCAGGATTCACCCACATCCCTTCAAACAGAGCATTTAGTTCGTGTGAAGGAGGGAACGTGACTTTGGATTTCTTTTCCTTACATAAATAAGCTTTCTCCTGAGGTACAGGAGTGCTTTCTGTAACCTCCAACACGTCCCTTATAGCCACAATCATATATTGTATACTTTTTGCCAATTTATGATCTATCTCTCTGGATTCACTATTGTCGACACAAGAATCAGAATCCGGGTCGGTATCAGTGTTTACAACATTTGCAAATGGTTTCTTATGTGACCCAGAGGGGCCGCCTGCATAAGGAATAACAGCATCCTGAAAAATCACATCTTCCACAGATTTTCTCCAGCATGCAGCCTTAGATTCAGACTTATCTAATCTACGGTTAATCAGATGCATACTGTCACGTAGCTCTTTCACCCATGCAGGCTCTTGGTGTGCCGGTAGCGCCACCACATTACAACTCTGTGTCCCTAAAATGGCTTCCTCTGGGGAGGAACTCCCTGCCTCAGACATGCCTCACACGTGTACACCACACTCACAGACACACTAGGACTTATTTTGGGGACAGACCCACAGTAAAATCTGTCAGAGGGACACAGGATATGAGCAGCCAGTTCACAAACCCAGCACCAGTATTGCCTGTGAACACAGTATGTCCACAGCCCAAAAGCACTTTTAAATAGTAATATACACTATCAAATGCACCACAGTCGCTTTGTGCCCCCCCTTTATAGCACCGTGTACTTATCAGAAGTGGAGGAGAGGACCAGCGTGTTCTCTGCAGCCTGAGGAGAGAGAGAAAATGGTGCTGAGTAGTGTGCTGGCTGCCTGAGGAAGAAGCTCCACCCCTCAGTATCCATGACAATATTTATACTAGCGGGGGTAGGGCTGTGCCAGCGTCGTCTTATGCCTCCTTTTAGCCAGTTTGAGGTATTTTTCTTGCTGCCCAGGGCCCCCCCCCCCAGTTCCCTGCACCCTGCAGTGCCTGTGTGTGTGGGCAGCAATGGCGCTCTGCGCTCCTGCCAGCCGCGCCACACCTCAGCTGTCACTTACTTAATTGAAGATCATTCTTCTCATACTCACCTGTCTTCTGACTTCTGGCTCTGCGAGGGGGGTGACGGCGTGCTGTGGGAGTGAGCATCTAGACACGGCTAGCGTTCAGTTCTCTTCAGGAGCTAATGGTGTCCTGTCAGCCAGAAACAGAGCCATGAAACTCTGAGGAAGTTGGTTCTGCTTCTGCCCCCTCAGTCCCACGAAGCTGGGAGTCTGATGCCAGCAGATCTCCCTGAAAATAAAAAACCTAACATAAGTCTTTTCAGAGAAACTCAGTAGAGCTCCTCAGAGTGCATCCAGTCGACCTGGGCACATTTCTAAAACTAATGTCTGGAGGAGGGGCATAGAGGGAGGAGCCAGTTCACACCCAATGAAAAGTCTTTGGAGTGTCCATGTCTCCTGCGGATCCCGTCTATACCCCATGGTCTTGATGTTATCCACAGCATCCTCTAGGACGTATGAGAAATCATGAAAAACTCATGTCGGCATTTTGACCTGTCGACATTTTTACATTTTTATATGATGAGGATTTTTGGGGTGATATTCTGCAAAAGGTAGAACTATGGGTTAAATGATGTGGTACAGGTATATGAAGTGGTTACATTGATGGGGCAGCTTGCAGTTGGGATGGGTTTTTTTTACACACTTTTCAAAATGATACAAAATCACCTAACATGCTTCCCCAGCAGGCGGATGCACTGATGAAACGATACGCGTGCTGGTTTTAAAATTTGTTTGACCATCCTCTGGATCTCCAGAGCCTTTTCCACCGGTAGGAATACTTTCTGTGCTTCCATGTCCAATATCATTCCCAGAAATGATAACCTCATTGTGGGTTCCAATTGTGATTTTGGAAGGTTTATGATCCAACCGTGCTGTTGAAGCACCGTCAGGGATAGTGTAATGTTCTGCACTAGTTTCTCCCTGGATCTCGCTTTTATGAGATCGTCCAAGTATGGGATGACTTTGACTCCTTTCTTGCGAAGAAGAACCATCATCTCCGCCATCACCTTGGTAAATATTCTCGGAGCCGTGGAGAGCCCGAAAGGCAATGTTTGGAACTGGTAGTGGCAGTCCTGCACCGCAAACCTCAGGTATGCCTGATGCGGCGGGTAGATGGGAATATGTAAATAAGCATCTTTGATGTCCATCGATACCAGAAATTCCTTTTCCTCCAAGCTGGAGATCACCGCTCTCAGGGATTCCATCTTGAATTTGAACCTTTTCAAATAAAGGTTCAGAGTCTTTAGGTTTAAAATCGGTCTGACCGAGCTATCCTGTTTCGGCACTACAAACAGGCTTGAATAAAACCCTTTTTCCTGTTGTGACACAGGAACTAAGGAAATTACGTTGTCTTGACATAATTTCTGTATTGCGTTCAGCACTTTTGCTCTGTCCTGAACAGAAGCTGGTAAAGCTGATTTGAAAAATCGGCATGGGGGAAGGTCCTAAAATTCCAATTTGTACCCTTGTACAAAATTCCAATTTGTGAACCCAGATCTGGCTGAAAAACAGTAGACGTGCCCCCACCCGATCGTACTCCCGCAGGGGAGCCCCAGCGTCATGCTGAGGTTTTAGCAGAAATAGCTGTTGACTTCTGCTCCTGCGAGCCTGATGGTGTTGTAGATTTTTTACATCTTCCTCAACCTCTTCCTACGAAGAAGGGGGTACCCTTTGCCTTTTTGGACTTGTTGGGCCGTAAGGATTGCATCGTATGAGAATGAAATCCTTTCCTAGGTGGAGCAGCTGCGGCAGGCAGAAATGCTGACTTGCCTGATATAGTTGTTGAAATCATGGCATCCAGCTTGTCTCCAAAGAGGGCTTCTCCATTGTAAGGAAGCGCCTCAATATTCTTTTTTGATTCCGCATCAGCATTCCATTGGCGGATCCACAGCGCCCTGCGGGCCGAAATCGCCATAGCGGAGGATGTTGAACTCAGCAACCCAATATCCTTCATAGCTTCAACTAAGTAACCTGCAGCATCTTTGATATGGCCAAGAGTTAGGACTATTTCATCCCTGTCAACTGTGTCTATGTTGACAAGCAAGTTGTCAGACCATTTTTCCACAGCGTTACCTACCCACGCACAAGCAATGGTGGGCCTGAGCACCATTCCGTTAGCCGTATATATGGATTTTAGGGTTGTTTCTAATTTACAGTCAGCTGGATCTTTTAAAGAGGCTGAACCAGGGGGGCGTGGCCAGGCTGAGGAAAGAGGAAGACGCCTTGAGCCCGGGCTCCTGCACTTACCTCCTTGATCTTTTTCCTGCCCTGTGGTTTGCACCACTGGGTCACTGAGAACTAGCTGCATCGGGGGAGGTGGGTTGCGGAGCCGGCGGGCACCCCCTGTGCCCGTGCGGGTTGCGGCCTGCCCACCTGAAAGAAGCCGGGGACTCGAGTGGCACTGGGACCGGACCGGAAGTGAGGTACGGAGCGTCTCCATCGATCTCCCCCACCTGCGGCATCCTCAACGTCCCTACACCAGCTTGCCTAGTGAAGCCTCCCAGACGCGACCTCCGCTGGGAGTTCAGACGAGACGGGAGAGCGGATTCGCGGTTGCGGCCGCGCTGCCCGTCCTGCGCGCGGCAGCCGCTGCAGCCAGCCCCCGGCGCTGAACTACCCCTGTACATGACGGGGATCCAGGGGCTCCCGGCTCACAACCGTTGACACCACCAATGATCCCAGGGGGCACACAGTATTACCATCCCAGAGTCCCGTGACTGGAACCTGACGGCGCCATCTTGGTTGCTGGCAAACGGCCAGTACTACGGTACAATCTCCCTGCTACACAGCTTTCTCACACTTACACAGCTCCACATCTATTTGCCTCTACATACGAGGTAGGCTCTTTGTCCACTCATTCCCGGATAGCTGTTATACGGCCTTACAGGGAGAAGTCAGACATATTTATAGGGGAAATCCATTGACCCTTCATATTCAATTGGCTGACTCCCCCACTGATACCCGGCACCAGGGTGCCGCGGGGAGATTCGTCTATAGCCGAGCCGTACTGTTGTGATCACCGGTGCGATGTCTGGAACTCCCCCCCCCCCCCCCCCCCTGATGCTGTGACCCCGCCTGGGCATGTATATCGAGCCGACATAGGCTTATCTCTCCTCCTAGGTCCGATTTCTCTTGTCTACGACTACCGCGGTGGGGATCTTACATTGGGATAATGCCGCCTGAACGCCAAAAAGACCCGACTCCAACCCGCCAGGTCGCCTTTTTTAAGCAGTCCCCGTCCTCCCAGTGCCAGAAAAGATCTGTCGTACCGGACCCCCTGCCCAAGCAACTCCAGGGTGGCGACGACATATCTGTGACTCCTCGGGTGAATCAAACAAAACTCTCTCAACTGGATGATGATGCACCCCTCATACTCGGCTCTATGCGGCAACTCCTGGCTTCCTTTAAAGATGATATCACGATGGAAGTTAAGACAGCGCTCCAAAGCTGCCAGCAGACGGTCGACGCTATAGGCCAACGTACGGATCATCTAGAAAATAAGTGTGAGGAGGTGGTGAAGTATCATAATGAGGTGATTAACTAACTTTAAGAGCTACAGGCCGAAGTCGCGGATCTCAGGCGGAAGACCTGTGACCTTGAGGACAGGTCACGCCGTAACAATATAAAGCTTTGCGGCATCCCAGAAACGGGTTCACTACGAAATGCCGGCGGTCGGGCTCCCGGCAACCAGCATACCGGCGCCGGGAGCCCGACCGCCGGCTTACCGACAGTGTGGCGAGCGCAAATGAGCCCCTTGCGGGCTCGCTGCGCTCGCCACGCTACTGGTACGGAGGCGCGCTACGCGCGCCACACTATTTTATTCTCCCTCCAGGGGGGTCGTGGACCCCCAAGAGGGATAATAAGTGTCGGTATGCCGGCTGTCGGGCTCCCGGCGCTGGTATGCTGGTCGCCGGGAGCCCGACCGCCGGGATACTGAAGACCACCCCCCAGAAACCGTCACCAACGCAGAGCTCAACCAATTCGCGACAGACCTCTTCATGACGCTTCTCCCTACCAGCTCTATTGATGACTTTCTCATCGGCCGTATCCATCGCCTACCGAAGGCTAGAAATTCCCCAAAGGACGCTCCGAGAGGCACTCTAATGAGGATGCATTATTTCCATATCAAGGAACAAATCCTGCGGGAGGCTATGCGCCCGGGTCTGCCTGCCACGACCTTGGGAGATATACAAGTGTACGGAGACCTTTCGGCGGCTACCCTAGCGATGAGACGTTCGTTCTATCCGGTGACTTCGGCGCTCAGGAGAGCTGATATCCTATACCGATGGGGGTTCCCGACGAAATTGTTGGTTAGACGTAACGGTGTTATGCACGCGATAATCACGCCGGAGGCAGGTCTGAAATTGCTGGATTCCTGGAGGAGGGAAGATTCACCTGAAAAGGCACCTGCAACCCTTAAATTGGCCCAGGAGTGGTCGAAGGCAGGCAATTGACTTTAGAGACTGATTACCTCGTCCAGGTTGTATGCCACAGCCGAGCATGATCTTGATTTTTCTGTATCTCTTTAAGTCACTGTATGCATTTACTGTGCCCTCCCGGGTAATGCACCGGTTGGTCATGAAGTAGGATTTTTGTCTATCCATATGGGAGGTACTAGTTTCACTTGGGATGCTTATTTTGTAATGTTTTCGTTATAACCCTGCTGCCCATGATTAACCCTGCATTCCCTTAACGAGACATCTATGCTCCTCTTGCCGTTATATATGTTGTCTTTGGAGCTGCCTGAGGGGAGGCATGTGCCCTATGTCTCCTTGAAGATGTTCATTTTTCATGTTGATTGTTTTAGGAGTAGGGGGGAGATAACTCCCCGCACCTCGCCCCGACCCCATGTGTTGCCTTGCTTGGCAACCCTGTTTGGCATCCATGTGGTGCCCGCTCTATGTCCCTTTCTTACTGTTTCTTCTACCTTCCCTGTCTTTCCCGTCTTTCCAAGTTTTATCACACACATACTCTAGCAGATCCCGTTACATAACTTCTATATGTAGCCTGTTTTTAGCATTGTTCACTGACAAGCCTAATGGTTAATGTACTTTCCTTAAATGTGAAGGGGCTGAAGTCACCGAACAAACGACGATTGGCCCTGCGCCACTTTGCAAAATGTAAAGCGCATATAGTGGCCTACAGGAGACCCATTTCATGCTTTCGTCACCCCCCCCCCCCTCTTAAGGATAATAAATTTCCCATTGGCTATATGTCCAATGGCCCGAAGAAGAGGGCTGGGGTGGCCATATTATTCTCTAGCTCTTGTGATTTCTCTTTAGAACATCAAATTTCAGACCAAGAAGGTAGATACCTTATTCTGACAGGTAAATTGGAAGACAGGCCGGTCACTATAGCCACGCTGTACGCCCCCAATACCAAACAAATACCTTTCCTTAGGAAATTTTTCAAAATCCTCCAGATGCACCTGTCGGGTGCTTTATTATTGTTAGGTGATTTTAACATGGTCCTTGACCCAGCGGTAGACAAATCCCTAGCCCGCCCTTCTCCCAATGCGAATTCGAAGCGTGACAGCTCCCATGCCTTTAGAAATATATTGCATGAATATGATCTCTATGACGTTTGGAGAGCTAAGAACCCGACTAGTAGGGATTATTCGTTCTTCTCCCCGGTCCATGGCTCTTTTTCTAGGATCGATCTAGCAATATCGGATAAGTGGACTCTCCAACGGATTTCGAAGGCTTCTATCCTGACAATATCGTGGTCCGATCATTCTGCCCTCTCTGTCCGTTGGAACCCCCGCCATGTGCGGTCCTCTCCTACCCTATGGCGCCTTGGGGACTATCTCCTTTTAAACGCGGATGCCCACCGGTCTATTGCACAGACCCTCTCCCTATATATCGAAACTAATACCCCAGCAGACACGTCCATATTTACACATTGGTGTGCCCTTAAGGCGGTGGTTAGGGGAGCGTCAATTCAGGCGGCTGCTTATATACGCAGGACCTCCCGGGAAAAACAGGTAGAACTCGAAGCCCGTCTTAAAGATCTAGATACTCTACTTAAGCTGAACCCCTCTAATAAGAAAATATATCGAGATTTGACTCAGGTCAGGGATGAGCTGAATAAATTAGCGTTAACGGAGGTCCGTAAAAATCTTTTTCGACTACGGCAAAAGTTCTATATGCAAGGGGACAGGGCAGGTAGAATGCTTGAGCGCAAATTGCGGGGGAAAAATGCTAAGGAGAGGGTGAAATATATCATCAATTCAAATAATATCAAGATAACCGACCCATCAGATATTGCTTACTCCTTCGCCACATATTACTCCTCCCTCTATAATCTGAAAGACGATGTTTCTATCCCGCAACCCACTCCAGCTAATATAGCAGCCTTTTTGAAAGATGTCAATCTCCCCTCCATCGACCCAGCCACTCTGCAGACTTTAAATCAACCTTGGTCACATAAGGAAATCACTCAAGCTATAGACTCACTCCCATTAGACAAAGCTCCGGGTCCTGATGGGTTTATAAATAAAGTCTATAAATGCTTCAAAGACACTCTTGTCCCTGTCCTGGACTGAGTTTTTAACCACGCCTCCTCCGTAGGGAATTTCCCAGTAGAGATGCTAGAGGCTCGCGTAGTAGCCTTTCCTAAACCGGGGAAGAATTCCGCCGTGATGCCTAACTATCGCCCCATAGCCTTATTAAATACTGATTTGAAAATCTATGCCAAGTTAGTGGCCAACAGGCTCAACCCTCTACTTCCCTCTATCATCCATGGTGACCAGGTGGGCTTCGTCCCCGGCAGACAGTCCCCCGACAACACTAGGCGAGTGATAAATGTGCTGGAAGCCCCTTTCTAGATCAGACTCTCTTTTATTGTTGCTGTCACTAGACGTGGAGAAGGCGTTCGACCGCCTTCATTGGGGATACCTGCAAGCGGTTCTTAGAAAGTTTGGCCTTACCGGTAGGGTCCTGTCATCCATTGTGGCTTTATATTCTCTCCCTTCAGCAAGGGTGTGTGTGAATGGACTCCTCTCATCCTCTTTTAACATTACGAATGGCACTCGCCAAGGGTGCCCCCTATCCCCGCTAGTTTTTGCTATGGCGATAGAACCATTGGCTGAGAAAATACGATCCTCGCCATCGATTAAAGGTGTGGAATTTTTGGGACATTCTCATAAGATATGTCTTTTCGCAGACGATGACCTTTTGACACTCACTAGCCCTACCTCCTCCCTGCGAGCGTTGCACACACTCTTGTCTGAATATTCAGCAGTATCCTACTATAAACTTAATAGCACTAAGACAGAGGCACTCCCTATTAACTTTCTGCCCCCCCTCTTGATCGAGCTGAAGGCTTCCTACTCGTACTCCTGGCAGGATAGAAGCCTCAAATATCTGGGGATCCATATCACCAAGAAGTTAGACGATCTGATATCCGCTAACTACCCCCCCCCCCCTCTTGCGCAAATCTACAGCTCTGGTCTCGGACTGGATGATGCAACATGTCTAAGGGCTGGGGAGAATAGCCGCACTGAAAATGACAATCCTTCCCAGACTCATGTACCTGTTTCGTGCCATCTCCTTCCTCTTACCCAACTCCCTTTTGTCCAAATTTAACGCAGTGTTTAACTCTTATGTTTGGAAAGGTAAGAAACCGAGGTTAGCCAGGAAAACAATGACTCGACCCAAACGAGAAGGGGGTTTAGCGTATCCGGATTTGCATTCATATCAACTGGCTTGCCGTCTAGCACAGATAGGGGCATGGTATATTCAACCTACGTACAAATCGTGGGTCCAACTTGAACAAGGGCTTATAGCCCCGCTACCCCTGACTGATGTATTATTATTACTTCCTAAATTGGAGGGCACATTATTAATCAATAGATCTCTCTCTGTCCAATCTGCTAGGAAAGCTTGGCTATAGGTAGTGCGAAGTGGAAATGATATAACTCTCCCCACCCCTGCCTTATCATTGACAGGATCCTTGATCCCTGATTTGAGATTTGATTACTGGATATTGCAGGGAATCCGGTCCTTACAGGATATAATGGTGCATAATACCCTTCTTCCTTTTGGCCAGATTCAGGAAAATTTCTTACTGCCACATGGGGAATTCTATAAATATTTGCAGCTTAGACATTGGCTCCGTCGAGTCTCGACACCCCCCATCCTCCTCTCCTCCTTGCCTAAACTTGTTCAAAAGTTCCTGGATACCGGGGAGGGCAGGGGAGGCATCACTAAATGGTATAACTATATTATCAATCCCCAACCACTGCAGAAAGCCCCCTTCCAGATGAAATGGGAGGCTGACCTCAGATGCTCAATCTCAGAGGAGGAATGGGAAATGATATATAGATCCTGCTATACAGTCTCTAAATGTATATCGCATATAGAGTTATCCTATAAACTTCTTCACCGCTTCTATTTCACCCCATCTCGCCTGCATGCGATGCAACCCTCCGCATCCAAAATGTGTTGGCGTAACTGTGGTAAGGTCGGTACCTTAATACATATCTTTTGGGACTGCCCAGTACTTACCTCGCTGTGGACCTCTGTCTTCCACCTCATAGAATTAGTGCTGGGCCATCCTATAACACCCCACCCACGACTGGCCCTCCTCCATCTATATTATGGCGACTTATCGCCAAGTGACCGTTATATCTTAGGCCATATCCTTATTTCAACAAAACTTTTAATTGCTCGCCAATGGCGCTCCACCGAGGCTCCCCATATATCTGCAATAGAAATGGCCGTGCAGTCGCACTACGAATTCGAGACAGCGGGAGTGGCCTATGCCTCTACCCCAGCATGCCCACTGCTCCACTGGTATCCGTGGTCTACCTATTGGCATAATCGTTCACCGAACCCCACACCCCCTCCTGACGCTTAGGTATATTCGATATTATATTAGTATGTATGTCCTGTTGGTCGGATTTAACCTCGCATTGCTTCTCTTTAGTACAATGTCTTGTTTAATACTCTTATTGTAATTTTGTATTTTGCTGATTGGTAATATGTGTACTCCCTTCAACCTCCCCCCCCCCCCCTTCCTTTCTTTTCTGTACCCCTATCCCTTTTGCTTTGTTTGTTTACCCGCAAAATAATAAAAATTAATATTGAAAAAAAAAAAGAGGCTGAACCAGGGGCAGGCAAAACTATTTTCTTAGACAGCCGAGAAACTGAGGTGTCTATCATTGGGGGTGTCTCCCATTTGTGCCTATCTTCCTCAGGGAAAGGCTACGCTACACGTATCCTTCTGGGAAGGGTACATTTCTTCTCAGGGTTAGCCCAGGATTCTTCAAAGAACGCATTCAAATCCTTTGAAGGAGGAAAAGTCACAACCTGATTCAGGAAACTCCAACACTTCCTTTATAGCAACTATCATACATTGTATGCTTTTGGCTAATTTGGAGTCTACCCCTCTCAAATCCCCAGTGTCGACGTCAGAGTCAGAATCTGTGTCTGTGTCCCCTTGCATTATCTAGGCCAGAGACCTTTTCTGGGAACTGGATGGGACCCGAGTGGATGATATGGAGGGGTCAGTAAACAGTGCATCCTCCACAGGCTGCCTCCAATATTTAGTCTGTTGTTCAGACTCAGAGAATTTCTTTGCAAGCATTGACATATTCTTTTGCAACATTCTCACCCACTTCTGAGAGGGAAAGGCCACCACATTACCCTCTTGTGCATCTAAAATGAGTTCTTCCTGAGAAGAACCCTCCCCAATGTCTGACATGTTACACACTTGTGCGCACACACACCCCTATCACATAGGGGAGCTATTGGGGACAGACCCACACTAAAGTCTGTCAGAGAGACACAGAGGGATTTGCCAGTCCACACACTGCGCCTTATTGTGAATTGTGGAAATATTACCCACTTACAGCGCATATACCAATAATAGGCCCACAGACCTAATTATAATGAACACTCTCTGCCCCCTCTATAACACCCTGTACTTGTATCAGCGTTGTCATGAGGAGAAACAGCATTCAGGAGCTTCACACTGGAGTTTCTGCAGGAGAAAATGGCACCCAGTGAGTGTTCTGGCAAGTCTGAGGTGAAGCCCCGCCCTTCAGCCTCAGCAATGTAATATTTATACTGGCTGGGGATGGCACATCAGCGACTGTACATGTATGTACCCTTTTTGCCAGTGAGAGTAAGGTTTTAAAACATGCCCTCAGAGCGCCCCCCCCCCCCCCCCGCGCGCGCGCTCTACACCCTTGTGCTGAGAGACATGGCGCGCAGCGTCCCTCCGCTGCGCGTGTACCTGTATGCCGCCAACGATGACCAGAGGATCCCCTCTCTGCAGGACTCCAGTAATATACTCACCAGCCTTCTGACTTCTGGCTCTGTTAGGGGGTGGAGGCAGTGCTGTGGGAGTGAACGCTGGCCAGGCTTGGGCCGTGTTCAGTACCCTTCAGGAGCTAATGGTGTCCTGTCAGTGGAAGCAGAACCATTAACTAATTGAGAAGTTGGTTCCTACTCCCCCCCCCCCCCCTAAGTCCCACGAAGCAGGGAAGCTGTTGCCAGCAGCTTCCCTGTAAAATAAAAAACCTAAGAAAGTATTTTTCCAGCAAAGCTCTGTAGAGCTCCACTAGTGTGCATCCAGTCTCCTGGGCACATTTTCTAAACTGAGGTCTGGAGGAGGGGCATAGAGGGAGGAGCCAGTTCACACTGTTGAAAAGTCTTAAAGTGCCCGAAGGCTCCTGCGGAACCATCTATACCCCATGGTACTAAAATGGACCCCAGCGTCCTCAAGGACGTAAGAGAAAGGCTCCATTATTGTAGTCAGTGTAAAAAAATATGATATATATGTTAAAAATGCAGATTGCCCTAAAATACTGATTCCACAAGAGAGCTGACTGTAATGGCTGCTCTTCTCCCTGAAGTCTCAAGCATGGGAGTGGCTTTAGAGAAGTGTAACCTGGGTAAAACTGTGGAATCATGGGTACATTTCTTCCCTCAGCCCAGTACAGAAAAAAATATTAGGGGGAAAAATCCAAATAAAATAATGTGGGTCATAAATACAAAAAACAATTATATAATTACTTCAAATATAAATATATATGCTACTATAAATAAAAAAAAGCACCAAAAAATCTAAGTATTTAAAATTTCTTATCAGCTAACGACAGAAAAACTTGGCGCAATGAAATTGTCGAAAGTCACGTCGAAAACCACTGATACTGAATTTCTGCAATCTTCAATTGAATATACTTTTGTTGAAATGCCGGGTTTTTAACATTACAGACATTCCACTGTCGTATAGTCAAAAGTTGAAACGGATCCAACAGCTTTTTCATCGAAAAGTATTGAATTGTCGAATCCAATTCGACATGGGTTTTTTGTCGAAAAAGCCCCGTTTTTCGACAAAACAAGGGATTCGATATCAATTGAATATACTCCTTAAACTCTATTTTAACTACTACCGTGTATGGGAGATGCCTGCTACAATCAGTAGGGCACACTGGCTGAGGGGTGTAATAATGGGTATTATAAGGGATGGGGGATCTACAAGGCTGCTACAATCAGTAAGGTGGGGGCAGAGGTACTCATATATAATGCAGGCAACACTAATGTAATTGGGTATAATAATAATAAGTATTATAAGGGTTAAGTGCCTGCATTATCTTTCACTGCCCCCCCCCCCCCCCACACACACACACACACTGATTGTAGTATGTCATCCGTCCCCCATTAGCAGGTCCCCCATCCCTTATAATACCAATTATTGCACCCCTTAGTCAGTGACTGTATTGACTATGGGGGTAATTCCGAGTTGATCACAGCAGGAACTTTGTTAGCAGTTGGGCAAAACCATGTGCACTGCAGGGGATGCAGATATAAGATGTGCAGAGAGAGTTAGATTTGGGTGGGTTATTTTGTTTCTGTGCAGGGTAAATACTGGCTGCTTTATTTTTACACTGCAATTTAGATTGCAGATTGAACACACCACACCCAAATCTAACTATCTCTGCACATGTTATATCTGCCTCCCCTGCAGTGCACATGGTTTTGCCCAAATGCTAACAAAGTTCCTGCTGCGATCAACTCGGAATTACCCCCCATATACAGTATCAGTCCCTTTACTATGACTCCATTATACTAGGTCTGACAGTTAAGTGCAGTAACGGATTTACCACTAGGCAACCAAAGAAGCCGCAAGGGTCCAGTGGGTCCCAGGGAGCTCGCTGACAGGTCATAGAGATGGGAGGGCATTTCTGATTTCCACCAAAAATGTCCAAGTGCTGGGTTGGCTGATTACTCCTGGCAGGCTTTCAGTTACTAGATAGCTGCCAGGTGTGATTTTAAGGGGTGTAGTACGGCTGACCACCGGTCAGCTTACCGACGCCGGGATCCCGGCAGCATACCGACGCCGGGATCCCGGCGGGGAGGGGCGAGTGCAGCAAGCCCCTTGCGGGCTCGCTGCGCTCGCCACGCTGCGGGCTCGGTGGCGACCTGCGGTCGCCACGGGTTCTATTCCCACTCTATGGGTGTCGTGGACACCCACGAGTGGAAATAGTCCCTGTTGGTCGGCATGCCGACCATCGGGACAGTGACCCGTCGGGCTGGTGGAGGAGGTCATGTGACTGTCGGTCAGCTGACCGCCGGTCACATGAATACCACCCATTTTAATGGCAGCACTCAGGTCATGGGTTCAATTCCCACCATGGCCCTAACTGTGTGAAGTTTGTACATTCTCCCCGTAATTGCATGGGTTTCCTCCCACAATCCAAAAATATAGTGATAGGGTTAATTTTGTTGGGAGCCAATTAACCTAGGCCCTCATTCCGAGTTGTTCGCTCGCTAGCTGCTTTTAGCAGCAGTGCAAACGCTAAGCCGCCGCCCTCTGGGATTGTATCTTAGCTTAGCAGAAGTGCGAACGAAAGATTAGCAGAATTGCTCGAAAATCTTTTCCTGCAGTTTCAGAGTAGCTCCAGACCTACTCCTAGATTGCGAGCACTGCAGACTGTTTAGTTCCTGGTTTGACGTCACAAACACGCCCTGCGTTCGGCCAGCCACTCCCCTGTATCTCCAGCCACTCCTGCGTTTCAGCCTGACACGCCTGCGTTTTTAAGCACACTCCCGGAAAACGGTTAGTTTCCGCCCAGAAACACCCACTTCCTGTCAATCACTCACCGATCAGCAGAGCGACTGAAAAGCTTCGCTCGCCCCTGTGTAAAATTGCATAGTTTTGTGTGAAATTACTTGGAGCGTGCGCCCTGCAGCCCATACGCACGCGCAGAACAGCCGATTTTTAGCCTGATCGCTATGCTGCGAAAAAACGGCAGCGAACGATCAACTCGGAATGAGGGCCCTAGTGTGAATGTGTACATGTGGTAGGGAATATAGAATGTAAGCGCCACTGGAGAAGAAACTGATGTGAATGGCCAAATGTTCTCTGTAAAGCACTGCAGAATACTGTATGTGTGTGCTACAGTGCATCTGGAAAGTATTCACAGCGCATCACTTTTTCCATATTTTGTGATGTTACAGCCTTATTCCAAAATGGAATACATTGTTTTTTCCCCTCAAAATTCTACACACAATACTCTATAATGACAATGAGGAAAAAGTTTTTTTGAGATTTTTGCAAATTTATTAAAAATAAAAAACTAAGAAATCACATGTACATATGTCTTTTTGAATATGATGCCACAAGCTTGGCACACCTATCTTTTGGCAGTTTCGCCCATTCCTCTTTGCAGCACCTCTCAAGCTCCATCAGGTTGGATGGTAAGCGTTGGTGCACAGATAATTTCAGATCTCTCCAATCGGATTCAAATCTTGGCTCTGACTGGGCCACTCAAGGACATTCACAGAGTTGTCCTGAAGCCTTTCTTTTGAAAATCTTGGCTGTGTGCTTAGGGTCGATTTCCTGCTGAAAGATGAACCGTCGCCCCAGTCTGAGGTCAAGAGCGCTCTGGAGCAGATTTTCATCCAGGATTTCTCTGTACATTGCTGCATTCATCTTTCCCTCTGGGAAAGTCTCCCAGTTCCTGCCGCTGAAAAACATCCCCACAGAATGATGCTGCCACCACCATGCTCCACTGTAGGGATGGTATTGGACTGGTGATGAGCGGTGCCTGGTTTCTTCCAAACATGAAACTTGGCATTCACGCCAAATAGTTCAATCTTTGTCTAATTAGACCTGAGATTTTTGTTTCTCATGGTCTGAGAGTCCTTCAGGTGCATTTTGGCAAACTCCAGGAGGGCTGCTGCGTGCTTTTTACTAAGGAGTGGCTTCCGTCTGGCCACTCTATCATACAGGCCTTATTGGTGGATTGCTGCAGAGTTGGTTGTCCTTCTGGAAGGTTCTCCTCTCTCTACTGAGGAATGCTGTAGCTCTGACAGAGTGACCATTGGGTTCTTGGTCACCTCCCTGACTAGGGCCCTTCTCCCCCGATCACTCAGTTTAGATGGTCGGCCAGCTCTAGGAAGAGTCCTGGTGGTTCCGAACTTCTTCCATTTACGGATGATGGAGGCCACTGTGCTCATTTGGACATTCAAAGCAGCAGATATTTTTCTGTACCCTTCCCCAGATTTGTCCTTCGAGACAATCCTGTCTCGGAGGTCTACAGACAATTCCTTCGACTTAATGCTTGGTTTGTGCTCAGACATGCAGGGTTGGACTGGCCCACAAGGGGAAACCACCAGTGGGCCCCACCACATGGGCGCCCACCTCTTTCTCTAGGGATCAGGTTCCAGACTGTGCACTTGAATTACTCACTATATATGTTACCTTATACTGCACAGGGCTATGGTATATTTTCTACAGAGCTGTTATTAATTATCATGCATGCTCAGGCGGTATTTACTACAGTATATATATTTACCAAGGGGCCCAGACCATGCACTCTCTAATGGTTAGCCAAGCCTCTGTGGCAACTGGCCACACCCCTAAACATGGGCCCCTACCAATGCATTTCCCTGGTGGGCCCTTCATACACCTGTCCGACACTGGGTGTGTGCCTTTCGAAATCATGTCCAGTCAACTAAATTTACCACAGGTTGACTCCAATTCAGCTGTAGGAACATCTCAAGGATGATCAGTGGAAACAGGGTACACCTGAGCTCAATGTTGAGCCTCATGGCAAAGGCTGTGAATACTTATGTAGATGTGATTTCTTAGTTTTTTATTTTTTATTTATTTGCAAAAATCTAAAAAAAACTTTTTTCACATTGTCATTACGGGGTGTTGTGTGTAGAATTTTGAGGACAAAAATGAATGTATTCCATTTTGGAATAAACCTGTAACATAACAAAATGTGCAAAAAGTGAAGTGCTGTGAATACTTTCCGTATGCCCTGCATATAAATAACTGGTAATAAATAATAATCAATACACTAGTACAACTACCATCCACCTGCTATAATCAGCTGATTGGGGAGCATACACTGACTGGGGGGCGGTATAATGAGTGTGGACCTGTCTGCTACAATTGGTGGGGGGGGGGGGGGGGGTGGCACACTGAGGATTGTTTGAGGAAGGGGTGCCCCAAATTGGTGTCTTGTCAGGCGCAGACATGGCCTATAGGGGTTAGGTCTGATATGCTGGTGGTCAGAATACCGACCGCGACTTCCCAATGGTGAGAATCCCGACAGGGGAAAGGTAAGTATTCTTAACTTTCCCAATGCCCCCAAAGCCCTAACCTTTCTTTCCGGCTGCCTAAACCTGATCTTCCCTCCCCTTCCCTTGCAGCCTAACCCTAACCATCTATGGTGGTGCCTAAATCTATCCTCCATTCCTGCAGCCTGAACCTTATCCTTCCCCCCTGCAGCCCAACTCTAACCTTCCCAGGGGGTGCCTAAACCTAATCCCCCCCCCATCCTTCAGCCTAAACCTAACCCACCAATCTCCACTCCACTGCAGATTACCTCTCCAGCAGGTCGGCAAACACTCATTCAGGATCCCGGCAGTCGGGATTCTGGTGCCAGGATTGTAATCCTAGTCAGGATGCCAGTGTCTGTATTTCTCTATACCCTTTGAGGCATGCACTCAGCCGTATATGAGGTAAAACCATTATCCACATTAAGATAAACTATTCCCAGATTGGATTTGCCAAAGGTCCAGGACTATACTGTTATCTCCCACTGCCCCTGACCGGGAAAGGTGACTTACTGGGAAGAAGATGCGGCATCAGCCTGTGCACTAAAGACGGAGCCGCTGGACCCGCCGACACTGCACCTGCCGGGAGCTCCTGTGGAAACTGCGTGGTGACTCACCCTGTCTCGGCTGGCGAGCCTCTGTCTCCGGCCCCAGGTGGTCTCCCTCCTTCACCGCTGCTCGACACAACTGATGAGCAGCTTCCCGGATCACCTGCTGATCTCCTGGTACATCTGCTGAGGTGGGTGCTAGTCCACTCCGAGTGGAAACCCGCCATATTGTGTCCTGACACGCTGAGGGATGAGTGTCACTCAAATAGGGGACACCTTACATTGCCCTAATGCTGTAGTGGAAATTTGGAGTGCCAGGCGATCTCCTCCCAGAGGTGTATCCCCCTCTAAATAAGTTGAGACTCAGCACAGAACCCGTGAAGGAATGCCAGACAGGTGTGGAAGGGCAGAGGCCATATTCTTGGACAGCCTGCTTGACCTTATACTGCGTACAGTTTGGTATTCCATAAGTGACAGGAGGAACTGAATCTAATTGACAGCTACTATTTGACCATCATTATTCACAAGATTTATTGTTCTCTACTTCTCAGCTGTTTGTCTTCACCCCAACTGCTGTGCCTGCTATATATCGACTGATAAACTCCGGTCGGGCATTAAAGTCATCATCGTAGATCAACACCTTCCTGACGTACCCTATCATATTCTGATTCAGTGTTAGACCTGGGGGCAGTCCGGTTTCACTCAAGGATATTGCTTGATACATAATGGCCTGGCCGTGCCACGTTGAGGGGAATATGCAATGTATTACTTAATTATCAGTAACGGATCTTGCCACGGGCAAGCAGGTATTTTGCCCGGGGCGCCGCCTTCCGGAGGGCGCCACATTATGGCAAGATCCGCTACTGTGCCCCCCGCTGTGTCCGCTGTGTCCCCTGTGTGCCCCGCTGTGAAGGGAACTAGACGCTACCCATCTAGTTTCCCTTCGTGGAGAGGACCTTTGGTGCGCGATGATGTCATCGCGCACCACACAGCACTGTGGGACTGACACAGACGCTAGGGGTCATAATTGACCTCTAGTGTCTGTCTATGCTGTGCTATGGGAGAGACGTCATGACGTCTCTCCCATAGATCCGAGGAGAGGAGCGGCGCCGGCGGAGGTCTGCAGCGGTTGGGAATCAGGAGCGGGGATAGTAAGTATTAATTTTTTTGCGTGTAAGCGGCACTACTCCTACAGGGGGCACAAACGGAGGCACAACTCTACAGGGGGTGTAACTGACCACACCCCCTCTATGAATCCACGCCCCTATTTTCCACCCGGGGCGCCAAAAGGGCTAGAACCGGCCCTGTTAATTATAGATGTCCATCTCAAACAGAAAAATCTTTGAGGTAGCTTTTCATGAATACATTTAATATAATACCTCATGACGAGACGCTGTTCTTCCAAGAACTTGACAAAATCTCAGGTTAAATCCTCTCAAGCTTCAGAATTTCATACATTATTTGGAAATCTTACTTCGGATTGTACCACATCAACTCCTTTGTCATCATCTATGGTCTCTGGCAACATGGATGTGGCTATGGCTGTAAACAATCTTGTTCCTATTAAACCATCCTGTCCGATTATGGAGTCTCCAGACTTATATAATATACTCCTGAAGGTCCAGTCCCTTCCAACCCATCAGGACTTACAACAAGATCTGCAATCTATGGAACAAAGGATCCAAGATTCTATCCAAGCTCGTGTTTCTTCTTTGCAATCGGACATCTCCCAGATTGCAGATAGAATGGTAGTGTTGGAAGAACATAGGGACGGAGTTGACTCCAAGGTCTCTGATTTACACAATTGAATTTCTCGTCAATCTCGATCCTTAATTGATATGAAACGCAGACTTGATGATATAGATAACAGAAGCCATAGAAATAATTTAAGCGTGCGAGGATTACCTGAAGATGTTACTCCACAGAGTACTGAAAATGCCCTCTCCAAAATATTCAATTAACTGTTAGGCACTGATCCCGATTACCAGATTGTATTCGACAGGGCACATCATGCCCTACTTCCCATAGGCCCTCCATCTGAACGACCTCGAGATGCTATTTGTAGACTTCATTATTTTCGGGAAAAGGAGAAGAATCTCAAAGAAGCTAGACGTGTCTCAGAATTTGACTTCAACGGCTACCAGATTCAAATCTGCCAAGATCTTTCATGGATCACTTTGCAACAGAGACATCTACTGCACACCCTTTTCAGAAGAATTTAGAAAACATGATATCAAGTTCCGATGGGGATTCCCTCTAAGTATTCAAGTTAATCACGCAGGATCTTTGCTAGTCTTACAAGAATACGAGGGTTTAAAGGACTTCTGCTCATCTCTGGGGATATCCCCTCAGGTTCTTCCGAATTGGTTAGATCCTTTAGAACTGTCTACTGTACCTCAACCTCGTATGGAATCTTGGCGCAAAGTTTGCAATTCTAGATGATGCAACCGAGCTGAAGATTCTGATGGCACGTCTTCCACCTCTTCCAACAATAGAAGACGTCAACGTCCTGAAGTATCAGATTCAACCTCCAAAGGCACGTGATGTTGAGTTTCTCTTTTTCTTTTTCTTTTCGTGTGCCTGTTCTAGTAATTTTCCTAGATTATAGATATCTGTTGAGCGTTTTAATGTCTAGACTTGTTTTTCTGGTTATTTCATTTCGGAGACTGACTGGACACTGACTAGCTCCATTACGCTCTGTTTACTTCTTGCTGATAGCTCTTACAGCTAGCTTCATATTAATCAATATGTGGACCAGTCTGTGGAGTTGGCGCTCATTCAGATTATGTTATAGAATTGCTCTGTTGCACGTTGTTTGAGCTGTTCATCTCAATATTATTTTTTATTTCTTTTTTATTTTTATATAGTTCATGTTTTTATGTTATCTAAGAATTGGTACAATTAGTATTTCCCTCAGACCCCCTGACTATCTGTTGTAATTTTATAGACCAGGGACCATTCATGGCATCCCATGGCTATTTATGCAGAGTATCTTTGTTCTTCTTTTTATATATTTTTTCTGCTTTTTTTGTTTGTACTATTTACTTATATGGTGGGTCATACTGTGGCGATGTTCATTGTATTTTTATAAAGTTCTGGCCCGTATTCTTATATGTGGTTTTATCCTCATATTCCCCCTTCTGTGTTCTCCCATTTTTCCCTCCCTCCCTCCCTCCTACCTCACAATATAGGTGTGGTTCAATATGAGGTATTCATTCCAGTCAGATTGTCACGCTCGGCGAAGATTGAGGTTCCGACAACAGAGCTTGGGCTGGGAGGACAGCTAGCTGACTGTGTAGGAAGTAAACAAGGTGGTTGAATGTAATTCTTCCTCATGAGGTGGAGGCCTAGTAGGTGTAGAGTTGGCTAATGAGCAGAAGAAAGAGTGAGAACTCTGTAGGAGGTTAACTGTATCTTTAATGAAGAAACAACTGTACACCGATACTTGAGGAATTGAAAGACACGGGAAAAGAACTGGAGTCAATGATTAAACGATTTGAGGAATGGAGCTGAAGAACACCGGTATTTGAGGTACTGAAAAACTGTGATTTATAATTGGTAGACAAGGCTGAAGGAGGCTAGGCTTTGAAGGTCTGAAAGACTGTGGCTTGTGACTGGTAGATGAGGTTGAAGGAGATTGGTTTTGAAGAACTGAAAGACTGTGGCTTGAGGTTGGAGAGCGAGGCTGAAGAACTCAGATTCTGAAGAAACGAAGACTGTGGCTTGGGCTTGGAAAACGAGATGCCCGCAGGAAACATTGTTTAGCACCTGAAGCCCCTTAACGACTGGGAGCCCGTGAGTGCCTCCATGAGTGGTGACGGGTTAAAGCAACAGGACAACAACAGCGATAGTTCACGGACTGATGATAGCAACCGAAACTGGGGAACCAGGAGCAGCCTGGGAGCACAGAGATGGAGCACCTTTCACAGGAAAGTAACTTAAAGCACTGGCACTCTCTCCCTGAGCCAGCTCCCTTTTATAAGGGAAGACTGCACCGGATTGGCTGGAAGCAGAGTGTGAATTCAATTGGCAGATCTCTGGTCTCCAACATGGCCGCATCCTGCACTGGTTGATATTCTCAGCTGCAGCAATTTAGCTAACCCAGCTCCGGGCATGACTTCCAGAAACAGAGTCACCGCCAGAGGGCTTTGATGCAGCAACTACCCACCGCAGCACCCGGCCCCCCAGACCATAGACCCTGACCTCCGGAACCCGCACACATGCCCAAGGACCTGCTGCAAGCAGCTCCCCACCATCGCAGCCGTGCCAACCACTGGGATGGCAACCCCTGGGAGACCGCACCGGAGGTAAGGCTCTGGATACTGACACAGATGGCTTTATGATACTGAGTTATCAGACGCCTTTCCTCACCCTCTCCCATGGCTAGTTTAAAATTGGTGTCTTTTAATGTAAAAGGGCTTAACATCCCTGAAAATAGATCTCGATTACTGCATACTTTACATAAAAATAGAGCAGAGGCAGTATTTCTTCAAGAAACACATTTTAAAAAAGGTGCCTCTCCGAGTCTCCATTCCCGCCAATTTCCTCAGGGAGATGTTAACAATTTTTCAGAAGCCAAATCCAAAGTAGCCATTATGTTTGACAGACATCTTAGATTGACTAACATATTTGAGATGCCTTTTGGTGATTGTTGGGGGTTACTAGTAAAAGCCACCATTGCAAATCAGATCTACACGTTTGTCAATCTTTATCTCCCCAATCAGGGTCAGCTCTGATTTAGAAGCTTTAGAATTGATAGAGCAAAATATAGAAGGTGTGTTAGTAGCTGATGCCAACTTTAATTGGGCTCTGGAACCTCTTTTGGACTCTTCTTCTGGGTCCCCCAAGGCCTCTCTAAAAGATACTAAACAATTCAAGTCACTGTTACATGACTTTCAACTTATTGATACTTGGCGCCTACTTCATCCTAAGGTCAGAGACTACACATTCTATTCACACTCATACAATTCCTATACTCGCATTGATTATATCTGTGTAAGCCACAAACACCTTGATCTTTTAGCTGACGCCACAGTTGGACATATTGTTGGTTCTGATCCTGCCCCTATCACTCTTGTTTTGTCTCTGAGACATTCACCCCCACGTCAATGGAATTGGTGCTTTAATAAACCATTTCTCCGTGATTCGGACTGCAGAGCTCAGATAGAGAAAACGATAGATGATTATATTTCTCTTAACATGACTGATGATATTTCTCCGGTGACACTACGGGAGGCGCACAAATGCGTAGTCAGAGGCAAATGCATCCAATTAGGTTTTTACCTTAAAAAGCAAAAGATGAAATGCCGAAATGCGTTTCTTGATAAAATCAAACGATTGGAGACTATTCATAAATGAAATCCTCATTGATCTCCGATACACTAGCGGAGTTACAAGAGACACACTTAGCTCTTAATAGCATATTAAACTCATAGAGCATTTCGGTGCTGCTGCCACAAATACCAAAGGTGGGATAATAAACCTGAGAAATTACTTGCACGAGCACTAAGAGCCCACAGATCGTTAACTTATATAAAAGAGATCAAAGATTCTACTGGTAAGTCCCATGTTACTAATAAAATGATAGCTAAAACTTTCCACTCTTATTACATGGCTTTATATAACTTAACAGCCCAGTGCTCTCTCAGTGAAAGGTCAGTACATGGGGCTGCAGTAAAAGACTTTTTGGAAGAAATAGACTTCCCTGCACTCCCTGTTGATGTGTCGCTAGCTTTGGAGGAGCCATTTACAGATTGTGAGCTCTTAGCTGCTCTAAAGTCCTCCCCATCAGGTAAAAGGCCAGGCCCCGATGGCTTCCCTATAACGTATTATAAAATGTTCCAAGATAAGCTTTTTCCTCTACTGCTCCGTGCTTGTAGCGCTGTTTAATTAGAATCTCCTTTCTCTAACCAATCCTTGGGAGCACACATTACAGTTATACCGAAAGATGGCAAAGACTCGTCTCTGCAATCTAGTTATTGTCCGATATCCCTATTAAATGTCGATTTAAAGCTATACTTATAGCCAACCGCCTGAATCCCTTAATTCCAAAAATAAGTCACCCTGACCAGATCGGCTTCATCCAGGGAAGAGAGGCTTGAGACAATACTAAAAGGGTAATTGACCTGATCGCCCATGCCCAATCCGTCAAGGCCCCCATGATGCTCCTTTCAACAGACGCTGAAAAAGCTTTTGACCGGGTAGATTGGGTTTTTATGGAAGCAGTACTGCATCGTCTGGGTGACGTTTCCTACAAAAAATCCTTGCATTATATCGAGCTCCATCGGCACAGGTCAGAATCAATGGACTGCTCTCTGACCCTATAACCATATCTAACAGAACCCGACAGGGCTGCCCGTTGTCAACATTAATATTCGTCATCTATTTGGAGGAGCTAGCCAGAGCTATTAGAAAAAGCCCTGATATCACTGGTCTTAAAGTAGGTGTTAATGAACATTGAATAGCCCTCTTTGCAGATGACCTTTTAGCAGTTATAACAAATCCTACAATATCATTACCTAATCTGATACTGGAATTCTCGCGCTTTGGGGCATTATCCAACTTCAGGATTAACTACTCTAAGTCAATGGCTTTAAACGTTTCCCTCCCTATTGAATTAGCTGCATCCTTAAAAAGTACATTTCCTTATGTCTGGCATCCTGCTCACATCAAATATTTAGGCATTCTAATCCCATGTTCCCTTTCCACGACTATGAATATTAACCATGTTCCCTTGCTACAGAAGATACGTTAAGAAATGACACAGTGGCTTACACAGAAATTCTCTTGGCTAGGCCAAATGAACATTATCAAAATTAATATATTACCCAGGTTGTTATACTTATTTCAGACTATTCCGTTAAAATTTCCTCCTCAATTTTTGGTTGAAACACATAAGGCAATTACTCATTTTGTTGGGAAGGCAGGAAGCCTAGGTTCAAACATTTAATCTATTTCGTAGGAGAGCCCAGGGGGTCAACAGTTACCCATGATCTTAGCTTATTATCGTGCAATGATCCTTCACAGGATCTTGGACTGGTAGAGATCAGATTCTGGCTCAAAACAATGGGTTGATTTGGAAAGGTAGTCCTCGGGTCTTTGTCTATATGCAGGACCCTGGTTTAAGAACATAGTCCGCTCATCGCATTTGACAGTTGGTCCTACCTTGGCTCTCTGGTCAATATTACGCAATAAAATGGGAAATTCCATCACAAAAACTTTACTTCTTCCGTTTCTTAATAATCCATTGTTTTGACAGGTATCAAAGGATTAGTAGCCACCAGGTGGAGAATGGCGGGCTTGACCAGATTAGTCCACTTGGTTTCTGATGGGAAGATGAAATCTTTCTGAGATATCTGTGAACTCACAGATATTCCAGCGTCACATTTTTGGTTTTATCTCCAGATACGTCACTTCATATCAGCTCATAGAAATAATGCTGATCTAACGAGAGACATCACATCCTTCGAGGGTATATGTTCCCAATCATCAGCGCCAACCTATATTATATCAGGTATTTATAAATCCTAATACACGGTCATTTCCCTGACATCCCATCTTTTTGTAAGCCTTGGGATGCCGATCTTAATCCTTGAGGGATTTATATCAATTGGGATAAACATTTTGAGGTTATGGCGCGTTGTTCCATGAGTTTAGAGGTTGTAGAAACTCAATACACACTTTTCACTAGGTGGTATCGTTGTCCTTCTCTTTTGCATAGGTTTTTCCCCTCGTTATCTCCCCTATGTTGGCACTGTGGCAGGGAAAGGGGTACATGAATCCACATCTGTTGGGACTGCCCAATAATCGCTACCTTCTGAGTTAACATCATTAAAACCTCTACTGAAATCCTAGGTTTTCAAGCACCTACTGATCTAGATTTCTGTCTGCTCTCTCATTCAAGTTCTCCACTCACTAAATATAAACAATTTCTCATAAAACATCTTAATAATGGAGCGAGAGCTATGATACCGGTACATTGGCATTCCCTAGATCCACCTATGATTTGGGACTGGTTTCAAAGAATTGAGTTTTATAGGACCATGGAAGACATATATTACTCAGCCATGGAGAAGCAGTCAGACTATGTTGCTACATGGTTTTCCTGGATGGAATTCAAAACTACCTCATCTTAGAAGAACCTGATTCTGCTAAACAGAGCATAACGTTGGTTATCTTCTTCTATTAAGTAATGGCGTCTCGGAATTGGCCGTTACTCAATATTATTGGACCGCCCACCTCCTCCCCTAACCTCTCTTCTTTTCCTGCTTTTCCCTTCCCCTATCCCCTGTCTTGTCATGAGTCTTCTTTTCTTTTGTTCATATGGTTAATGTATTATTTACTATATGTTACATCTGTATTTTTACTGACTACTCAAGTGAGTTGTTCCAATGAATATTCACTGGAACACTATATCATGATATGTCTTTTTATATATAATTGCATACTGCCAGATTGTAGAGATATTGTCACGATGGCATGCTATACTTCCATCTATTGCTTATATATTATTTTATCCTCAATGTATGCCTGTAATAACCATACTTATCTTTGAAAAAAAATAAATAAATAAAGAATATATAAAAAAAATATACAATTAATATATATCTGACTGCTATATTATATGCGTGAGAACAATAGCGCTGCCATTTCCTCTCTCTTTTCTTTATTAATATTACATTTTTATTGAAGTTTTACACAAACATCGGAATACAAAACAAAAAGGGGGGTGCCGAAAGAAAGAAAGAAAAAAAAAAGACAGTAAGGACACAGGAAGAGGAAAGGGACATATCAGGTAACAATCATACATCAACAGAGCAAAATACAGTGAGCAAAGGCCACAGAGAGACTTCAATAGTTAAGGATTCGGGGACGAGTCCGACCTGGGAGATCTCAGTACAAATAGGTTCATAGGAGCACTGTCAATAAAGGATTGGCCTGACCTCAGAATCAGAATCAGCTTTATTGGCCAGGTGTACTCACGTACACTAGGAATTGTTTGTGGTACAATGCATCGCCAAGCAGCAACATGAAAGGGGAATACATGGCATAAGAAGGGGGGAAAACATAGCATACATTACAAACATTACACATATGAGTTCATACTGCACATTGCAACTGTACAATAGGCTCGACATATTATACATGTAATACTAAAAACGAAGGCTGCTTGGCAGAGCAGCACCGAGGCAGCCATCCGCGGCGCCAACTAGAACTCAAACAATGCACATAATACAGAAGATTTAAGTATTACACATCAAAAGATAAACCACACAGACAAAAAAAAAAAAGATACAGAAAGAATAATGCATGATTGGTGTAGGCATTTTGGGTAATAACTTCCATGGGCTGTGTATTCCGCCCTCACAGGGTATCAGGTGCGGCAGCCATCTTCGGCGCACTGCGTAGGATTACCCTGGGTGGAGTAGTCCATCCTTGAGGGGTAGGCCTGTAAGGTACTACTGATGTTCTCTGCCAGAGGGTTAGTGGGCATAGTCCTGGTGATTTCATTTCAGAGGTTTGATGAGTCCACATAATGTTCTGGATTTCTTTCTTGATGTTGTTCAATGTTTGTTCAACTGTTTTTTTAACTGTTAATTTTCAAAACGCTTAGAGATAGGAACGCTTCGAGTACTGGAACGCACAGCTGACACGCACAGCTGTGCATGGCTGAAGCTACAGATATACTATGGAACATTGACACAACTACAGCTGAGACAAATGTCCCACTAATCAAATGGGTTAGATTACACAGTGTTTGACTAAGCAGACACCAGCCTAGTCTGCCTTGATTAAATATGCGGTACTGACCAAACTTTGAAACACAGGTATTTTAAATTACAAACGAAACCAGAAATCACAAAACTATCTAACATGAGATTTGAACAAACATTTAGAATAGATGTTTTGCTGAGGTTTAGATTGCAATAGCAGATAACAGGGTGAGATTTGAACATACATTTAGAATAGATGTTTTGCTGAGGTTTAGTTTGCAATAGCAGATAACAGGGTGAGATTTGAACATACATTTAGAATAGATGTTTTGCTGAGGTTTAGATTGCAATAGCAGATAACAGGGTGAGATTTGAACATACCTGAGGATGAGAAGAAAATGAAGATGGTTAAGACCAGGCCAATGCAGGAACTGTTTTTTTTTAACTGTTAATTTTCAAAACGCTTAGAGATAGGAACGCTTCGAGTACTGGAACGCACAGCTGACACGCACAGCTGTGCATGGCTGAAGCTACAGATATACTATGGAACATTGACACAACTACAGCTGAGACAAATGTCCCACTAATCAAATGGGTTAGATTACACAGTGTTTGACTAAGCAGACACCAGCCTAGTCTGCCTTGATTAAATATGCGGTACTGACCAAACTTTGAAACACAGGTATTTTAAATTACAAACGAAACCAGAAATCACAAAACTATCTAACATGAGATTTGAACAAACATTTAGAATAGATGTTTTGCTGAGGTTTAGATTGCAATAGCAGATAACAGGGTGAGATTTGAACATACATTTAGAATAGATGTTTTGCTGAGGTTTAGTTTGCAATAGCAGATAACAGGGTGAGATTTGAACATACATTTAGAATAGATGTTTTGCTGAGGTTTAGATTGCAATAGCAGATAACAGGGTGAGATTTGAACATACCTGAGGATGAGAAGAAAATGAAGATGGTTAAGACCAGGCCAATGCAGGAACTGTTTTTTTTAAACTGTTAATTTTCAAAACGCTTAGAGATAGGAACGCTTCGAGTACTGGAACGCACAGCTGACACGCACAGCTGTGCATGGCTGAAGCTACAGATATACTATGGTACATTGACACAACTACAGCTGAGACAAATGTCCCACTAATCAAATGGGTTAGATTACACAGTGTTTGACTTAGCAGACACCAGCCCAGTCTGCCTTGATTAAATATGCGGCACTGACCAAACTTTGAAACACAGGTATTTTAAATTACAAACGAAACCAGAAATCACAAAACTATCTAACATGAGATTTGAACAAACATTTAGAATAGATGTTTTGCTGAGGTTTAGATTGCAATAGCAGATAACAGGGTGAGATTTGAACATACATTTAGAATAGATGTTTTGCTGAGGTTTAGATTGCAATAGCAGATAACAGGGTGAGATTTGAACATACATTTAGAATAGATGTTTTGCTGAGGTTTAGATTGCAATAGCAGATAACAGGGTGAGATTTGAACATACATTTAGAATAGATGTTTTGCTGAGGTTTAGATTGCAATAGCAGATAACAGGGTGAGATTTGAACATACATTTAGAATAGATGTTTTGCTGAGGTTTAGATTGCAATAGCAGATAACAGGGTGAGATTTGAACATACCTGAGGATGAGAAGAAAATGAAGATGGTTAAGTCCAGGCCAATGCAGGAACTGTTTTTTTAACTGTTCATTTTCAAAACGCTTAGAGATAGGAACGTGTATAGGAACCAATCTCTTTATATAAGGTCCACTTATACCATTTCATGTGAATAGAAGCTGACGAAGAATATTTACATTCCGCAGTTTCAAAAATGAAATGTTTATGGACCTTATTTTCATTTGTCAATATAGTTGTAATTGCGGCAGACTTCTAAATTTGGGCGATAGAGACATTAGAGACTATTAGAATATGTCCCAGAAGGTATTTATCACAGCTAGATATCTCACCGGGGTAGTAATGAAAAAGTGCTAAGAGGGTGTCTGCCGAAATAACCACTCCCAATACTTTTGAAATAAGAAGGAATACCTCTCGCCAAAGTTGCTGTATCACCGGACACAACCAAAAAATATGGAGGATATCACCCACCATCCCGCAATTTCTCCAACAGCTAGAAGAAACATCAGGCCAAATCCTATGTAGTCGCTCCAGTGTAAAATACACTCTATGAACTAACTTGTAGTACATTTCGGAATGATTTATACATTTGGATATTTTAAAACAGGAGCGAAAGATGTGATTCCAAGTAGTTTCCGTAAATAGATTAGGAAGGTCTTTTTCCCATTTTGTCTGTGAGGGAAATACCCCACTTCATGATCCCATAATCAGATGTTGGTACCATCTAGAAATACCACCTCTATTGGTCTGGGACATTAAAAGGGTTGTCAGTAGTTTAGGGAGACCTATATGGTGGGGACACTTGGGGAGGCTACTGTGGAGCCAATGATGCAGTTGGAGGTATTTATAAAAACCTTGTTTAGGTATTTGAAATCTCGTTTGAAGGAGTGAAAATGGAACTAAAGTACCTTTGTAGATAATATCCTGTAGAGTCGAGAGACCTAGTTCATACCATGTATTCAATTGTAAGTCAGGAATCATAAAGGCTATAGCACAAAGAGACAACTGTGGGGAGGGTAAAGCAACATTGGGCATAGATGAGATCATAGTTTGCCAAACTATTAATGTCGTTTGAACTGCTTTACAGTTAGCAACCCTTGAAAACACTAAAGGAGTGGGCAACCAAAGCAAATCCGGTAAAGAGAGGGGGAGCATAGCTGTCTGCTCTATACTCTCTTTTCTTAAGTTCATTTTTGTAGCAGCTGGGAACTCTCTTAGGTTTAGTGTGGCTTCTGTATGTGTGACTAAAGGGGTGGACAAATGGATGGCCTAATTGAATAAATGCAAAGTTGCACTGGGTGCTCTACAGGTGAAACAGGGAAAATTAGAATATTGCGCAGAAGTTCATTTATTTCAGTAATTCAACTTAAAAGCTGAAAACAAATATATTATATAGACTCATTACATGCAAAGTGAGATATTCCAAGCCTTTATTTGTTATAATTTTGATGATTGTGGCTGACAGCTGAAGATAACCCCAAATCCAAAATCTCAGACAATTAGAATATTACATAAAATCAATAAAAAAAAGTATTTTAAATACAGAAATGTCGTCCCTCTGAAAAGTATAATCATGCATATTTACTCAGTACTTGGTTTGGGCCCCTTTTGCATGAATTACTGCCTCAATGCGGCGTGGCATGGATTCTATCAGCAAGCACAGGGAGAATATACAAACTCCACACAGTTAGGGCCATGGTGGGAAGTGAACCAATGACCTCAGTGCTGTGAGGCAGTAATGTTAACCATTACACCGTCCATGCTACCTAATTGAATCTGCCCTCAGTAGAGTGGTTGTTTAACATAACATATTTACAAAGCTAATATGCTCAAATCCTTTGCACAATTGCGTGAGAAATTCAACCTGCCTCATACGTTCTTCTACAGATACCTGCTGCTTCGGCACGCATTATCTGCCCAATTTGCGAGTACCTTCCCTGCGTTAAGAGACTCTGAGCTTAAAGTATTTATACTTTCCCTTACTGCCCACAGAATACATATATACCTTCATTATGAATTTCACCATTCATCTCAGTTACCAGGTCTTAGATTCAAATGGGAGAGAGATGTAGGCCCAATAAGGGATGAGGAGTGGTCTATAGCCCTTAGCAGTACCCAAAGGCATCCACGGCGGCTATTACATATTAGCAAATTCAGTTTGTCATACTTCATAGGACTTACCTTATCCCTTCACACTTCCTTAAGTTGTGGCACAAGTCTGCAGTATGTTTTGTTTTTAGAAAACTCAATTAAAAAAAACTCAATAAAAAAAAGAGTATATCAAAATATAACATTGTTCAGTTAACTCTCAAGCTTGTACCATTAAGAAATGGCAAAACCATGCCATCCGGATGTAAGGTGTGGAACAATAAGCTGATGTATTCCACTGG
Organism: Pseudophryne corroboree; assembly: GCF_028390025.1. Lineage (NCBI taxonomy): Eukaryota > Metazoa > Chordata > Amphibia > Anura > Myobatrachidae > Pseudophryne > Pseudophryne corroboree. The sequence goes on from NC_086449.1 coordinate 638,404,620, forward strand.
TAGCACTACTCCATGGCATTCATTTAGGATAACTATGATAGTTATAAGTAGCACACGGTAAATGGGAGAGACACATGGAAGCCATATAGTGTCGCCATCAGTTGGGAATCACTCTAAAGGAAATCAAAATTGGATAATGGGAAGGGACCATCATATGGTTTGTCTTACTGTATGTATCTTTCATTTATTAATAAAAGTATCTTTGGCAAAAACACTTGCTGCATCCAGTTGTGGAATAAGAGCCACAGGAAAACATTTACAGCATAGTAGGAGTCAATTTTGATTTCTTGTAAGTGACAAACCATGGTGTTCCAGTGTCTGCACTGTGTCCATTACATGGGGCTGGAGCAAAGATGGTGTCACACACATGGACCACAGAAAGCCGCCATCACAGTCATGATACTCTTGAATACCTGATGAGTTATTGCCTTTCAGAACCAGTGTACCCTGAACTGGTAATGCTGGTTTTCAAACACAGACCTGAGCAAGCTCTAATGTTCCTCCCATATGGGGATATGCATACAGATGTCCTTGATGTCCATAGTCACCATGAACTCGATGTTCTCCATACTGTGCATGACAGAACTCAGAGCTTCCATCTGAGCTGTCAAGTTCAGAATGGGATGAAAGCACCATAAAGAGATTGTATACCCCTGGCCCCACCAGGGACGTGCAGTGAGGTAAATGACTCAAGAGGCATTGGCTTGTACCAGAGCCAGATATCCACACAATATATGAGTCAAAGGGTTCATGTGGGCATTATACAAAGGTGCAGAAGCATATATTGCTGGAAATTTGTTACGTTTTGGTCAGAGATGTGCAGAAAAAATAGGCAGATGAGACAATGCTTCATCTGTCAAAGCCTTTTTACTCCAGAGTTTTGACTATAAAAATTATTAGAATAATATAAAGAAGATATTTATAAAATATTTTTCATATTTTTCATGTACTTTATATTATGATGGGTGGGTTATTTTGTTTCTGTGCAGGGCAACTACTGGCTGCTTTATTTTTACACTGCAATTTAGATTTCAGTTTGAACACATGACCCCACCCAAATCTAACTCTCTCTGCAAGTGTTATATCTGCCTACCCTGCACTGCACATGGTTTTGCCCATATGCTAACAAATTTGCTGCTGGTCCAGAGGCCAGACCTCTCAAGAACTCGACGGCTCATAGGTCAGTGTGAGGGCTTTTGTCCTATGTTGCAAACACATGTGTCTGCCTCCAGGGCCATGACTGTGAATCCAGTTTCCAGAAAGTCATTTGTATTCATACATTTGGTCATAACTAATCGTTGCAATGTGCTACAATCTACCCATAGCTATCAAATTAATCCACACATTCTCCTGATCATTTTGCCACTAAGCATGATATAATTAACTTGTTCCTTTCCAATAATACATATATATATATATCTGATGTTACACTCTATTACATAAATACATTATAATGTCTGGTGCTTGACATGTTTTGTCTATATGTAATTTATGTGTTGTATGAAATATGTGTTGTATATATTATTGTAGCTTGTCTGTGTGAATGCGTATGCTACCGTATATCCTGTGCACGTTGCATGTATGCGCATGAACAGAGACCTCTCTGTTTGGAGTTTGTATGTTGTGTGTATGTAATATTTTTTACTTCGACAGTCCACCCTTTGACAGTAGACAATAACTGTCATAACTGTCACACTAAACATAATTACAAAAAATATTTCAAACAATAATTGTGACCTAGACACACATATGTATTCATTTTGCAAATCAGACATTGACTATATTTGAGGAAGACAGGGAGGAGGACGAGACATCCTCTATATGTGCTCGGCGGTCACGGGACCACTAGTTGGGTGTGGGACAACATTCAACCTGTAGAGTATGCTGGGACAGTGCTATAGCCTATGATGTCTGATCTGAATGAACATTGCATACATACATGTACCTAAGTCTTTGCACACTGATGTTTGGATTTAATAGAGGTTTTGCTGGGTAGAGGGAGACAAACAAATCGTGAAAGAGACATAAAATTTTCATGATATATATTCCTATCACTCCCTGAACATTGTTTCCATTCCTGGATTGTATGCTAAGTCTGTTTCATCATTGAACAAGGGTTATAATTTCAGGTAGTATCCTTCCTAGATAACATAAACCTTCAAAATTCGGGGAGAGCCACTCATAAACCTTTCTTCCACATATATTAATGAGCTCTTTATCTGCTATGTGTGAATAGGCCATTGTTTGATTGTTCCTGATTACCTCCCAGTTTCCTGGTTTCCTGAAATTGGTGAGATTTAAACATACCAGGGATTTATCTATGGTACTGGTGGATCTTAAGACTAGGGGGTCTAGTTATATTATATTCCTTGTCCACCGGCCCCCCCACCCCTTCCATGTAATTCAAATACCTCAGCTAACTCTAAAGAATGTGGCACTAATCCTGCATTATTTTGTCTTAGAGGTACCTGTGAGGACATCCATCATTCCGTTTAATTTAAAAACCTTACCCACTAGTGAGTGGTAATCACTCATAGGATGTCTGTTAAATTCAACATTATTGCTTAACTGACATCTCTGGATGCACTCATCTTCAATTATAGGGCCACAATAACTACAAAATACAGTATTCCTCAGACAATAACCTATCACGTTTCCTCCGAACTCCGTAACGACTAGACCTTTGATTTTCTCTGGCTTTAAACAAAGTGATAGGCTGATCCTGGGATCCTATAAAGACATCACTCCTTTCTCCAGAACCAGTTCCAGTCCCACACTCGACTCCTCATGAAACCTCACAAAAATAAAATATCCTGGAAAAAAAATGTTTGTCAAAAGAAAAAGAAAGATAGAACAAAACAGATCTTGCTTATAGCAAATCCATTACTACGACTGGTCTTTTTGTAATCCTTTAGTACGCTCAGGTAGTGTTCAACAGTGCCGCCTCTCAGTCTTCACGGTACAGATCCTCGAGTGATATTTCTGCGATTTCACTCCCTTTACGAGTTCCTTCCGGACTACCGACTTTCCTGCGATGGGAATCGTGGACCCAAGTCTCTCTCTTGGCTACTTTCACTGGAATCGTGCTGTCAACAAAACTTGGTATGGTCTTTCCCCACCTTTCTATTAGGAAACCTGAGCGTAAGAATAATCACACAGTCTCTTGGTTCACAATCAAGACAGTTAGTAGTTGACATATCAGGAATCAACAGTTTCAAGTTCTTTTGTTAAGTTCTCAAATGCTGGCTCATCTTGATAAGGTACTGTACTGTCACCTCATTGGTGTATTTCTGATCATGGTGTGGATCGATCATGACATGAGGTTGTCTTCCAAAAAAAAAATGTTTTTCAAAGAGGGTGATTCGTTAAGTGGGGATCTGGGAGTGGTTCCGATGCTACATAACACTAGTGGCAGTGTCTATGACCACAATAGTCCAGTTTCAGCCATCACTTTGCTCCTACTCCTAAGGATACCATATCTACACACAAATTTCTGAACAATTTTCTTTGCAGTAAACACAGCAGTATTTGTGGTGGCAGGAAATGCCTCTACCCAGTTTGAGAAAACATCAGTGCACACCAATACATATTTCAAATTCCTACAGGGTGTTAACTGTACGAAGTCGATTTGTATTACCTGAAAAGGTCCGTCTGCAGGAGGAGTATGGGATGGCTCTTTCAGTACTACCTTACCAAATGTTCTTCCTCATGCAAGTAAGACAGGTCATTGCATTCCTGCTTGCCTGAGAAGAGAACTCTGGTGCACGCCAGTAAGCTCTTACCAATTTGCACATACCTTCCTTACCCTAGGTGAGTCAGACCATGTGCCGCCTCAGCTAGGCCTGGGAGATACGTCCTGGGGGCCACTAGCTTACCTTGTCCATCTCTCCAGAGTCCTGAGGACTCCTGACCATACCCCTTTGCCTTCCAGACCTCCTTTTCCTGTAGGAAACACAAATTTGCATCTCAGTTTAATTGTTGTGTGTTTGCAATGTAGAGTAAAAACATCTCTAGAGGGGGAAAAAAAATATCGGGTCTGCGTTCACCAACGGGCTGTCACTTATGTCTGGTCTCGTAGTAAAGGTCTGATTCAGATATTCCACACCATCCTGCATATCAGTGTCTATACAAAATTTCCCTTCACCAGTATTTTCATCCTCCACCCTTTGTGCATTACAAGGCACATGCAGTAATATACTGGTGCCATCGTGCTGATGAGACATACCGGGTTCGGGCAGAACTTTGAAGGACCAATACGGCATGTGGTGTATGAACTGTCAAATCATGTACCAGTACTACGTCCTAAGTATTTGACCCTTGTCCTACCCAACTGCAGTTTATCCTTTGAGACCTTGTGTCCTGTTTGGAAGAGATGAAACAGAAACTGTTTCGTATCTGCCAGGGATGACTCAAATGAATCAGCGCACAACAACTAGTCGTCAACATATTATATCAGCACCGACCCATTCTCATGCTGAAAAGACTGTAAACAGTCATGTAGGGCTTGGGAGAAAATACTCAGGCTGTCACTTGAAACCTTGGGAGAATCGGGTCCATGTATTGAACCCCCTTTATGAACGCAAAGATAAAGAGGAAACTGTGAAGAAAACAGAATAGAGGTTGGTGACAGTAAAGTTTGAAGAGGTGGAGAGGATTTTATTAAAATGACAACTGGATTGGGCACTACGGGGAATTAATTCTTAAATACTTGGTCTACCCCCCTTAAATCTTGTGCTTGCTGTATCACTACTGGGACTACCTCAGCCATCAATCCAGTGTCCTGTCCATCCTAAGTTCATAGGGAACCCGGTATCTGCGAGATAATTTCCTCTACCTGTGATGGACATGAATCTAGAACAGTGGAATGCAACATTAGTCTTTGTGGAGTATCTAACATACCTTGTACTTCCTGAGCGGGAGTACAATATATGTATTTCACATTTCAATTTACACAACAAAATCTCAGTCGATTAAGTTAGTCAGGGGCCACTGCTGCTAGGAGAAAAGAAAAGGGTTTAGCATCATAGAGGCCCAATCGTAACTTCAGCAGGTTTTGTCAAAGGCTAATGTTGCACTTCTCTCGTTACTCCCATTTGCCGAATTAGTATTTACCTGTGATCTCTCTTACTATATATGTACTTGAATGGCTCCATACTTACCAGTTCCACTGGTCTCAGCCACTTCCCCTGCAGGCTACAGCTCCTCTTTTACCGGTTGGATATTACTCCTCTGAGTGCATGAGAAATGGCTGAAACCAGAGTCGGGTTACATTCTCCTCCTAAATAAAACTTTTGACATTCATTAGTACATATTATAAGTTACAGTCATATTTTTATTTTTTTCTATAGTTTGTATACTGGCTGTAACTGCTTCCACATCTACATATGGCAGTGTACTTGCTTTCTCTTTTTTACTTACTTCTTGTTGCTACGAGTTCAAACAGTTATTATGTTTTCGTTCTTGTCTTATATGACTTTGGTTGAACATACTACCTGCAATACCTCAGGATCAAAACCACCAATCACTGGAAATGATACTTCACCATTCATACGTACTCAATCATTACAAAAAGCCTCCGTGTAAGGACCATACTTCTTACACCTAATAAACCGAGCGGACCATTTCGGCCTCTGCTCCTCAGCCTGAACCCTGGCTCCTGAATGCCTCTCGCGTGCGCATCTGGCTCCCATCGTGGACCTTTTAACACGACCACCAAGTGGCCAACACAAGATGATGGTGAAAAGTCCTTTGAGTGCTTTTCACCCGCTCCTTCTCCGCTGGCAAGTACCACGGTCCACTCCAGTAGTGACTGCCCGCGTACCCAGTGAGGACCCTAGCAGACCCCTCAGCACTGGAAGTATGAATTATTAACAGCAATAAATTAATACCCCACTTTTTTCAGGGAGGTTGAAAGCCTGATCTTTTTGGTTTCTATCCACTGGAATTTTCTTGGGTGAGAAACAACTTATCGATCACCCTATCCAATGAATGTCCACGCAGGAATATTTCCTGAGAGAGTCAGCGAAAATTCCTTCTCTTCACACAAATCACATCTGCGTATGCTAACACAGCGCGTATGATGACACAATTGCGTGAAATGACGCAAATGGTATCACGTTGCGCCACGTATCACATACACACAAGTGCGGTCCAATCGCATGGCTTATAGATACTTGTTATCTATATGCCCTACGATCACGGGAGTCGAATTCACAAGCTGCGCTCCACAGCTCCTCTGCACATTTTACTTTTAAACACATACACACTACGTGCCTCAATACCAATACGTGAGGTCGCTAGCCTTCACACCACCAAGCCTCTGCTTACTCAGTGTCTCCTCGACAGGATCCCATTTTTGTCCTGGGGTTCAATGCACTCACAATTACTTTTCAACAACCCACTCTTTTAGATTTTCTGTACAGAAAAAAAAAATCATTTACCAGTGATTGATAACATCCCCCCAAAGGTATTACACTTCAATTCATTATGGCTATTGACTATAATTTAAATGCTATGATTCAGATTGGATAGCTATCTTGCGGGACATATAATGATATAAATATACATATTTTATATAATAATACTGTCGAAGTCGAAAAATATTGCAGTACACACATCACGTACAAACTACACACAGATGGCCTCCGTGCGTGCACTTGTTCTGCCGTGCGTGCGCATATTCGCAATTTGCATATGGTTGCTCCCGCGGTCCTGCGCATTAGCGCGTGGTATGAGTATTTACGGTAGAGTTTGTGAACGCATGGAAAAGCCATCAAAACACATTACATATTTAATCCAAATAGTGCATAATGCACACAGTCTCCCTGCACCACACCAGCAAGTTACAACTGTTTAAATGTATCAGAACAAAGGGATTCACCTTTACAGGATAGGAGGGGACAGAACAAGGTTATAAGGTGGTGTTTGGTATCCAGCTGTAGGGTATTTTAAGGGCAATATTCCGGTGCTGGTTTGCAGAAGATCGCACGTTCCTGCGAATAGTTATGCGCAGGAGCAGAATATAGATATAAACTGTATTTACTGTACATTTGGTATGCAGCGGGAACCCAGAGGAGACCACCCACAAGTGCATCTGGAACAGACATCGCCCACCTATTTAAACCAACTTATGACCTCTCCTATACTGTAAATGACCATACCTGTGTCCAATGGACAAAGAGATTACAGTATCCATTGTGTTAAGTTTTGGAAGATTGTGTAAAAGAGCCAGCTGCAGGCCTGGTCACACACAGACTCAAAAGGTCATCTACCCAGACGACTGAGGACCAGACTGGGAAGCGCGGCAAAAACCAAACATGTATGTACCATTGACTGTAGCCATTATTCTTTTGTATTGTATTGCTTTGTTATTGTAACCCCCTTTCAGTAATAATATGTTGTGGTGTCGGAACCCGGCATTTTAAATACAAACTGGTGTTGTGTTTTCCTTTCCCTGCTAAGGTTATAAGTGTATTACTATCACATGTATAGCTGTTAAGGGTTCACGGAGTATATTTGGGTGTGTACACACTGAGTGTACTTTGTACAGCCAGCGCAGCATTTGTACGCAAAGTACGTACACGGTACGGGGCTCTGTATGCTAATGGTGTAATAAGTACATAGGTTGAGGATTAAGTATAGCGGCCGCAGCGGCTCCATTTAAAGTGTATGAAATGTCTTTTTAAAGTGTTGCTTTTAGCCTGTACGTAAACCAGCATTTACAATTGGGGGCATCGTCCGGTTTCCACATGCTCACAGCCTAACAGGTCATAGCAGACTTAATCTATCAGCAAAGGGCGGAAAGTTATCCTACGTAACCTTTTCTTGGACGATGGATACACTGAAAACCCTACTTGTGTGCTGATTAGATGGCGTCTGCTCTGTATGGTCTGCAGAGGTGCTGGTAGAACGCGTATAACATAGGAAAAAAGCTATTTAAAAATCTGTTAATTTTTTTGGGGGGCGCCAAAAAGCGTACACAAAGGACACCAATACTTTGCATACCCTCTCACATTGTTGCAAAACAAATTTCAAATAAGTCATATTGTGTTTGATTCAGATTGGATTGTTTATCTGTTAAGTAGATTTAAAAGTACATTTAAAAGTTGCTGCATAGCCTTGATATAGTTTTTTTTTATAAAACTCAGGCCTAAAATAACTTCTGGTGCTTGTATGATTTGTGATTTCTTTGTGACAAAGGAAGCCGCATGGTCTGTCCTCCATTTTGGACTAACCACATGGCCTGTCCACCATCTTGTGTAAACCTCATGGATATGGAAGGGGGAGGAGCAGTGGCCATTTTAGGAAGGTCATTTTCTAAATAGCTGATTTTCAGTCTGCTGAGAACAATCAGTTTCCTTTGTCACATCAAGCACCATTTATGAGTTACCAATGCATTTATTTAACCCATGCCATAGTCAATTACAAATAGTTTCAATTGGGCCTAGTGAGAGTAAATGGAGAGATAAGTTTTTTGTTTTTTCTTTCCTTCTTGTCTGTGCGTAATTACTTTACATCAAGTGGGGGGTTGCACACAGATAGAAAAAGGAAAGAAAGGGTTTTGTTTTGTTTTTTCTTTTTCCTTCCAAGACTTGTAGAATCTGCTTAGTAGGGAGGATAGCCATTGAAATGCAAATTAACCTGTGTAACTGTTTGGTTTTTTTTAGCAGTGAAAAGCAAATAGCTTTGATATACAAATAATAGGTAAGGTGTCACATAGAAGGCTAGTGAATGATACATATACAGGTTGAGTATCCCATATCCAAATATTCCGAAATACGGAATATTCCGAAATACGGACTTTTTTGACTGAGATTGAGGTAGTAAAAACTTTGTTTTTTGATGGCTCAATGTACACAAACTTTGTTTAATACACAAAGTTATTACAAATATTGTATTAAATGACCTTCAGGCTGTGTGTATAAGGTGTATATGAAACCTAAATGAATTGTGTGAGTGTACACACACTTTGTTTAATGCACAAAGTTACAAAAAATATTGGCTAAAATGACATTCAGGCTGTGTGTATAAGGTGTATATGAAACATAGATGCATTCTGTGCTTAGATTTAGGTCCCATCACCATGATATCTCATTATGGCATGCAATTATTCCAAATTACGGAAAAATCCGATATCCAAAATACCTCTGGTCCCAAGCATTTTGGATAAGGGATACTCAACCTGTATATAATATTATAATTATGTGTATATTTATATCAGTGTATGTTGTGCAAAATAGCTATCCAATCTGAATCATATAATTTAAATTATAGATTATTGCAGTCATTATAGATCTGTGTGAAATCGGATACATTTGTTGCTATATAGGTAAATTTGAAATAACAGTATTTTAAGGAATTCATTCACAATTTTAGGTTGTGATCCTCCACACACAAATCTATTAAGTGGGCCCACAGACAGCCGACTTGTGCAGTTTTTTATGGAAAAGCTTTTGAGTGCCGCCAGTGGAGAAGTGTATTGCGTGCAGCCGTGCTAGTTGTAATGAGGAAGGCACCGGGCGTATTACATTTGTGAGTGTTCGTGGAGTGCCGGAGTTGGAGATGTATATATATATATATATATATACACATATCACGATGATGGGAATGAATAAATATATCATGTGCGGGATCATATTGTTCAGGGTTACATAAGCAGTAATCTGGTGGGTGTGAGGATATTGTCTCATATTGCGGCAATAAGTTATTAGCAAAACCGGATTCATGTATGATAATGTGGTGGGTTTAACTGGTCTTGGGGCGGGAACTCAGATGTAAACAACAGTAATCACATCTCAGGACTTAGTCAACGCCCACCAGTTGAGCTGACCAATGATCCCCAGTGCACTGGATATGTCCCACCCCCGGACCAATGGAAGAAGAGCTTACATTTCCCATTGTATTGTTTTTGGACCCATTGTTTAAAAGAGGCTTCCTGGCCAGGCTCAGTGCTAATTCTCTGAAGGTCATCTTGCTAAGACAGACTGAGTCCTGGGTCCAGGAGTGCTCGCGAACAAACGTATGTATCTATTGGTTGTAGCTCTTCTCTTGTAATATTGTTGTATTTCTGTGTATTTCCCCTTTAGTAAATATTTGTTGCTGCGTTGGACCACAACATAAGATATACAACTGGTGTCGCATTCCATTCTTGTTTGGGTTATAAGGTGTATCCAGCCACACGTGTCGCTGAATTGTGCGATTCAGCGTGTTGGCGTGTTTACGCAACGTGCATACACGTCGTAAAAGTTATTAGCATATGCTTAGTGGCCGCTGCGGCCCGAATCCTAGTGTAATAAGGTACTGTTTTTTCCCTGTAAGTTAAATGAACTTAACAGTTGCGGGCTCATCCGGTTCACCACATACCCACGGACTTGCAGGGCCTAACAGACTTTGGTCTACCAACAAAGGGTGGAGACGCGTCCTAAGTAATTTTGTATTGTGTTTAAAACTATCTAATGTTGTTAGACCACGTCTGTTCTGTATAGTCTTAGAGGTGCTGGTGCGAACCGAGAGAAAACAGGGAAAAGCCATTCGCTTTCTTTTGTAATTTTTTGGCGCGAAAAACGCGCACAAAGCATACTGATAGTTTGCATACGCTCACATATTGTTGCCATAGGTTGTAATAAGTCATTATAGATCTGCATAAAATCGGATACGATTATTTGTTATATATTTGATATATTTCTTTAGGGAGTAATTATAAAAACACAAAATGCAGTTCCGGCCTAAAAGTTTAGGCAAACACTCAAAGGAGGATTACCCTTGTGGGCGACTTCCGGCGAGTGTGAGGAACAACAGTGTATTGTGTAAGTGGGCAGTAGCATTTTGCTTACATTGATCGTGATAAGTGTGGTATAGTCAGTTGCGAACGCACGTTGTACACGTGGTACGGTACATGAGGTAAACGTACGGGAACGCGCATGTGGCGCAGGGACGTGCACGGTTGCATGCTTATGCAAGGTTGCGTGAAGTAGTGAGTGCAAGTTTAACCACACAATATAAATAAATTTAAAGGCGGGCTAGAAGACATTTATACAGTAGCAAGTAACTATCCGATTTTAAAAGCAGATTATTATAATATTTTGTTTAAAGTGCACTACCTCTGGGACAAGCTATCAATCAAAGGGAGTGATATTTTTCTGTACAGAAAACCTTGTGTATTAGTGTGAGCTGAAAGTAGGTGTGGATGTATTGAACCCCGGAGAAACCGGGATCCCGTGAGAGACGCTGAGTTGGCAGAGGCTTAGCGGCGTGAAGGGGTCGCAACCTTACGTATTAACGAAGTAGGCACGTACTACAACATGTAGAGGAGCGTAATAGATTGTGAAGTAGGCACGTACTACAATGTGTAGAGTATTGAGGAAGTAGGCACATACTACAACGTGTAGAAGTATTTTAGTGTTACGCCTGGCTGTGGAGCGCAGCTTGTGAAATCGACTCCAGTGATCGTAGGGCATATAGATAACAAGTATCTATAGGCTGTGCGATTGGACCACACCTCTGTGTGTAATACGCAGTGCAACGTGATTCCATTTGCGTTCTTTTCACAATTGCGTCATCATAAGCGCTGTGTGGAGCATCCGCAGACGTGATTTGTATAAAGTAGAAGGAATTTTTTGCTGACTCTCTCTCAGGAAAATATTCCAACAGACTTTTAACCTCTACTGAACAGGTGTTGTATTGATTCTGTTAATGCTTCAATAATTTCAGTGCTAAGGGGTCTGGTAGGGGCCTAGTTTGGGGACACGGGGGTCACTGTTGGAGTGAGTCGTGGTACTGGCCAGCGGAGGCAGGAGCGAGTGAAAAGCGCTTGGTAAGGACTTTTCACTGTTTGCTCGTATTGTGCATTTGGAGATCGTGTCAATAGTCCGTGATGGGAGCCAAGTGTACAAGAGAGAAACGTTCGGCAGCCAGGGTTCAGACTGAATAGTTGAGGCCAAGAGGGTCTGCCACGATCCGGGTACTGAGACACCATTTTCTACCCGTTAGGTGTCTCCTGAGGTTGGCTCAGCAGGCCAGGGCTGGGCTTTAGCTATGGTTAATGCTCGCAGCGCTGGTTTCAGCGGCCACCTCGGTATATGTACTCACGGAGGTGCAACGCTCTCAGCCCCGTCGCGGCCGTCACCGCCGCGCCTGTGGTCCTCTCCTGGATGTACGTCCTCCGTGTGTCTCTGCTGCCGCTTCTGTCCCTGTGGCCGCTGTGCGCGTCTGGGCGCGTGAAGTTCTGCTGCTGCGGCCTCCGCCGCCATTGTTACACATGCTTCACAGTACTTAATTCCCCTTCAGTTCCTGTCTATGGGCGCAGCCATGATGGACTCTAGTCACATGTCCTTGTTCCACCTATCCTCAGTGCTGCTGGAGCCCAGGTATTATGGTCAGCCAATCCCTGCTGTTCATCAGGTATAAATATCCTGTCTCCACACCCAGAAGGTTGTCAGTGCTTCCATTGTCTATCCTGTGAATACAGTGTGCAGTTCACTGTGGCCTTCTCCTGCAGTTCAGCCTGACTCCCTGGTGGTTTCCCCTTGTGGTGTTGTTCCAGCTCTCCAGTGTTTAAGCCATGTGGTGCAGCCTGTCATCTTACTCCTGCACCCAGTGCTAACTCAAGGGTTATGGTCTGGCTTTCCAGTAGCCACTCTCTAGTTACCCTCTGTATTCCTGCGAACCCCAGCTTCTTCTACAGCTCTCCTACGAACCCCAGCTTCTTCTACAGCTCTCCTGTGAACCCCAGCTCCGCCTACAGATTTCCTGTAAACCCCAGCTTCACCTACACTTTTTCCACGAACCCCAGCTTCATTTATTATTTACCTGAGCACCCCAGTATCATTTACAGTTCACCTGCTACTTCCAACTTCACGTTATACCTCACCTGGTCTCCCAAGTGTTATACTGAACTTTCCCACTCATTCCGGATTACTGGTCCTAACCAGCTGTATTATACTCACCTGTGACTTTTGTTTGTTTCATTGCACCTTATATGACTTTTTATTTAATAAATATCCTCAAAGATATTTCCAGTTGTCGTGGTCACGCCTTCGGGCACTTACTGCTACTGTCTGACGTATGTCTAGGAGTCCACTCACTCCTCCTAAATTCCGGTACCCGTCAGCCCCTATAACTGAGGCTTCCAGCTACCTTCACCAGCCCTCAGTTGTGACAGTAAACACTGACCCAATGCATCCGGTTGGAGACCAAGTCCAAGGGACCAGGCCCATGCAAGAACTGGCAGCCCGTCTTGAACATCAGGAGGCTGCACAGGGCCATGTTATCCGATGTCTCCAGGACCTCTCCTCCCGACTGGATGAAATTCAAGCTACCCTCCATGGGTCAGGGGCATCCAGTATGCTGACAGTAGTAGCCCCGGTGGTATCTCCACCCACCATACCCATTTCTCCTCCACGTCTCCACTTGCCGACGCCTGCCAAATATGATGGATCCCCAAAAGCCTGCAGGGGTTTCCTAAACTAGTGCGAGATCCACTTTGAGTTGCAGCCCAGCAGTTTTCCTACAGACCGCACTAAAGTGGCGTATATCATCTCCCTACTCAGTGGTTCCGCCCTTGACTGGGCATCACCCCTATGGGAAAGATCGGATACCCTACTGTCATCCTACTCTGACTTCGTGGCAACATTCAGACAAATTTTTGATGAGCCAGGTCGAGTGTCGTCAGCTTCTTTTGAGATCCTTCGGCTGCATCAGGGGACAAGAACTGTCGGCCAATATATAGTACAATTTCAGACGTTGGCATCCGAAGTCTCCTGGAATGAGGAAGCCCTCTATGCAGCGTTCTGGCAAGGGTTGTCTGAATGTATTAAAGATGAGCTCGCCACTAGAGACTTGCCCTCGAAACTGAATGAGCTCATATCGCTCTGCACTAAAGTTGACCTACTATTCCGCGAAAGGGCTTTGGAGGGAGGCAGATCAACAACTCATAAGACCTTTTCTGCTCCTCCTCCTCGTCAGCCGTCTCCGTCTAAAGATGAACCTATGCAGATAGGTAATTCACAATTGTCTCCAGCAGAGAGAAGAAGACGTTTGTCCAACCGCCTGTGCCTATACTGTGCTGCACCTTCCCACCTCATTAATGCCTGTCCCGAGCATCCGGGAAACTCCAAATCCTAGCCCGCCAAGGAGAGGGTCAGCTAGGAGTAATGTATGCATCTCCGCCTTCAAGCGACTGTAACCTCTCAGTTTCTCTTCAAGTGGCTCAGCGTACCAAAAATCTTGTTGCCTTATTGGATTCTGGAGCAGCCGGAAACTTTATTACTGAAAGGTTCGTTAAGCAGTGGTCTCTACCCACTGAGAGACTGTTATCTCCAATTTCTTTAACTGCCGTGGATGGCAGTAGAATTCCTGATGCGGTGATTACCTTCAAGATCCTACCTATCCATCTGAAGATAGGGGTCCTGCACACCGAGTTGATTTCCTTCCTGGTAATCCCAAGGGCCACTCACCCTGTGGTTCTAGGTCTCCCATGGCTTCGTCTGCATAATCCCCAAGTCGATTGGAAGATGACCCATATCCTGGTATGGGGTCCTACCTGTTCCAAGACATGTCTACAGAAAGTGCTTCCAGTTTGCAAATCCTCCTCTAAGTCTCCTGATGTTCCACCTTCTCCATATCAGGATTTCACTGATGTATTCGGCAAGTCTTCAGCCGACATTCTTCCTCCTCATAGAGAATGGGATTGTCCAATCGATCTCATTCCAGGGAAAACTCCTCCTCGTGGACGCACGTATCCATTGTTGTTGCCTGAGACCTACTCCATGGAGGAGTATATCAAGGAAAACCTGGCTAAAGGATTCATCCGGCCTTCATCTTCTCCAGCTGGCGCAGGCTTCTGCTTCGTGAAGAAGAAAGATGGTGGCCTGCTGCCTTATATTGACAACCGGGTTATGAATGATATCACAGTGAAACATCGAAACCCTCTGCTGCTTATCACCGAGCTGTTTGACCACATCAGTGGATCCACTATCTTCACAAAGTTAGATCTGAGGTGTGCTTATAATCTTATACGTATCCGAAAGGGTGACGAGTGGAAGACCGCATTTAACACCCGTGACGGACATTATGAGTACCTCAGCATGCCTTTCGGACTCAGCAATGCTCCAGCGGTATTCCAACGCTTCGTGAATGAAATCTTCAGAGACATCCTTTATCGTCACGTTATGGTTTATCTCGATGATATCCTTATCTTCGCAAATGATTTGGAGGAACATCGGTTCTGGGTGAAAGAGGTCTTGTCCCGTCTTCGTACCAATCATCTATATTGCAAACTGGAAAAGTGCGTCTTTGAAGTTAAATCCATCCCATTCCTGGGGTATATTGTATCCGGTTCCGGTCTGGAGATGGACCCCGAGAAACTTCAAGTGATCCAAGATTGGCCTATTCCTGTAAACCTCAAGGGCATCCAAAGGTTCCTAGTGTTTGCCAATTACTACAGGAAATTTATTTGAGACTTTTCCACCATTGTAGCGCCTATCACGGCTCTTACCAAAAAGGGTGCCAATCCTTCCAAATGGCCAGAGGAAGCTTCCCAAGCATTTCATTTGTTAAAACAAAGATTCATCACTGCTCCAGTTTGAAACAGCCAGATACCTGCTCCCCCTTCATCCTTGAAGTGGACGCCTCTTCTGTTGGAGTGGGCGCAGTACTGTCTCAAAGAGCTGACGATGGTCATCTACATCCATGTGGCTTCTTCTCACGAAAATTCTCATCTGCAGAGCGTAACTACGCCATCGGCGATCAAGAACTTTTGGCGATCAAGCTCACTTTGGAAGAATGGAGGTACCTGTTGGAGGGAGCTTCTCATCCCATCACTATTATGACGGATCACAAAAACCTTCTGTATCTAAAAGGCGCTCAATGTCTTAACCCTCGCCAAGCCAGGTGGGCACTTTTCTTTTCCAGATTTGATTTCAAGTTGCAGTTTTGTCCAGGGTAACAAAATCGTAAGGCCGATGCCCTTTCCCGGTCCTGGGAGCAAGAAAATTAGTCTGAATCTACAAGCATTATATCATTGATCCAGTGGCGTTCTCCGCAGTGAGGATGGTCTCTATGCCCCCACCAGGGAAAAGTTTTGTGAAGCCGGCTCTCAGAAGGAAGCTCTTGCATTGAGCACATTCCTCTCGCTTTGCCGGGCATACGCAAGACCTTAGAATTTGTTTCTAGATCATACTGGTGGCCGACCCTAAATAATGACATTACTGAATTTGTGGCCTCCTGCCCAAAATGTGCCCAACACAAAGTACCCCACCAGTCACCCGCTGGGCAACTGGTTCCTTTATCTATTCCTCATCGTCCGTGGACTCATCTCTCGATGGACTTTGTCATGGATCTCCCTATGTGTGATAAATTCAATACCATCTGGGTGGTAGTTGACCGGTTCACCAAGATGGCACATTTCATCCCGCTCACCGGTCTTCCGTCAGCTCCCAAGTTGGCACAAGTCTTATTCAAGAGATCTTCAGATTACATAGTCTCCCTGAGGAGATCATTTCTGATAGAGGTGTTCAGTTTGTGGTCGAGTTCTGGCGAAGCCTTTGTCAAGCACTCCAAGTCACCAATTTGAAAAAACTCTTGCGCTATAGTTATATAATTACAAGATATGGCTGACAAGAATGACAAACTCCTGATAAATTCAAAATATATTTACTATTGTATAAATTATCATATAATAAAACAAGACCGGTCTTTAAAACATCAAAAAATAATAACAAATATGTATACTTTCTAATACATGGAGGTGGACTTAAGCATACTCTGTGCACAGACGTGTAAAAAAACAAGCTCTATAGCTATATGGCTTAATGAGGTCAAAGAATGTTTTGAATCAAGTGTGGCTGCTGGTAAGACCCATATATTAATGGTTCCCAATGGATAGTCACTTTGTATCAAAGATCTTTATGATGTGAAGATCCAACATGTAACAATAGAATGGATATGAGCTTTTTGTAACCGGAAACTTTACGTGAGATGTGAGCAAGTGGTATCAGCACAAATGCATCCCGACGACCACCGCAGTGGCTTGGAGCTGCGGGAAATAAAGGCACCTGCAATGGCGCCCGCTGTGATTTAACCTGCTCAGTCGCGATGCTCCACGAGTATCCACCTCTACGTGCCGTTTGCAGGCACCGGTCAGCGGCTCCAAGTCAAGCTGAAGTTCTCTACAGCCTATCATCCTCAAACCAATGGGCAGCCTGAGAGGGTGAATCAAGACTTGGAGTCCTTTCTCCGTCTCTATGTATCCTCCTCCCAGGATGATTGGGTTCAACTGCTCCCATGGGCCGAATTCTGTCATAACAATCAGTACCATTCTTCATCTTCCTCCACACCATTCCTCACCAATTATGGGTTTCATACTAAAGTGCCTGAGTTCCAGCCACTTCCAGCAACATCAGTGGCTGCAGCTGACATCACGATTCGACAGTTTTCAAATAACTGGAAGAATGTTTGTGCAGCTCTTTTAAAAGCATCCTCCAGATACAAGAGATATGCAGATAGGAAGCATAGAGCGATCCCTGCCCTAAAAGTTGGTGACCATGTTTGGCTATCCACAAAGAATCTACGACTGAGGGTTCTGAGTATGAAATTCGCCCCCCGCTATACCGGTCCTTTCTTAATTGAGCAAGTTGTCAACCCAGTGGCTTACAAACTTCAACTACCTCCGTTCTTGAAAGACCCTAAAACGTACCCTCTGCTCCCAAGGTCCAAACTCAATGGGGAGTTGAGTATGAGGTCGCCCAGATACTGGATTCTCGTATCAGATATGGTCATCTCCAGTATGTGATAGATTGGAATGGCTATGGTCCTGAAGAACGTTCCTGGACAAATGCTTCTGATGTTAACGCTCCTAAATTGTTCCAAAAATGTCATTCCAGGTTCCCACGTAAACCAAAGAAGTGTCCTGGGGCCACTCCTAAGGGGGGGGGGGGGTGCTGTCGCGATCCGTGTACTGAGACACCATTTTCTACCCGTTAGGTGTCTCCTGAGGTTGGCTCAGCGGGCCAGGGCCGGGCTTTAGCTATGGTTAATGCTCGCAGCGCTGGTTTCAGTGGCCGCCTCAATGTATGTACTCACGGAGGTGCGGCGCTCTCAGCCCTGTGGTGCAGCCTGTCATCTTACTCCCGCACCCAGTGCTAACTCAAGGGTTATGCTCCGGCTTTTCAGTAGTCACTCTCCACTTACTCTCTGTGTTCCTGCGAACCCCAGTTTCTTCTACAGCTCTCCTATGAACCCCAGCTTCTTCTACAGCTCTCCTGCGAACCCCAGCTCCACCTACAGATTTCCTGCGAACCCCAGCTTCGCCTACACTTTTTCCACGAACCCCAGTTTATTATTTACCTGAGCACCCCAGTATCATTTACAGTTCACCTGCTACTTCCAACTTCACGTTATACCTCACCTGGTCTCCCAAGTGTTATACTGAACTTTCCCACTCATTCCGGATTACTGGTCCTAACCAGCTGTATTATACTCACCTGTGACTTTTGTTTGTTTCATTGCACCTTATATGACTTTTTATTTAATAAATATCCTCAAAGATATTTCCAGTTGTCGTGGTCACGCCTTCGGGCACTTACTGCTACTGTCTGACGTATGTCTAGGAGTCCACTCACTCCTCCTAAATTCTGGTACCCGTCAGCCCTATAACTGAGGCTTCCAGCTACCTTCACCAGCCCTCAGTTGTGATAGGGTCCGCTCAGTTAATAATGTGTTGGAAGTATGGTCCACACGCAGAGGCTTTTTGTGACGAATGGATACGAATGACTGTTGATGATAGGGCATCATTTCCTAGGGTTGGTAGTTTTGAACTAGATGTGCTGTAGAATGTTAGGAATAGAATATGTCTGATCAAATCTAAGAAACAAAAGATCAGACATAACGACAGTTTAAACATATGGCAACAAGAGGGAGAATGCAAAAGGAACTTGCTCGTGCAGCGAATTCCAAACCAAACAGGTGTCCTGGGGCCACTCCTAAGGGGGGGGGGGGGGGGGGGGTGCTGTCACGATCCGTGTACTGAGACACCATTTTCTACCCGTTAGGTGTCTCCTGGGGTTGGCTCAGCGGGCCAGGGCCGGGCTTTACCTATGGTTAATGCTCGCAGCGCTGGTTTCAGCGGCCGCCTCAATATATGTATTCACGGAGGTGCGGCGCTCTCAGCCCTGTGGTGCAGCCTGTCATCTTACTCCTGCACCCAGTGCTAACTCAAGGGTTATGCTCCGGCTTTTCAGTAGCCACTCTCCACTTACTCTCTGTGTTCCTGCGAACCCCAGTTTCTTCTACAGCTCTCCTACAAACCCCAGCTTCTTCTACAGCTCTCCTGCGAACCCCAGCTCCACCTACAGATTTCCTGCGAACCCCAGCTTCGCCTACACTTTTTCCACGAACCCCAGCTTAATTTATTATTTACCTGAGCACCCCAGTATCATTTACAGTTCACCTGCTACTTCCAACTTCACGTTATACCTCACCTGGTCTCCCAAGTGTTATACTGAACTTTCCCACTCATTCCGGATTACTGGTCCTAACCAGCTGTATTATACTCACCTGTGACTTTTGTTTGTTTCATTGCACCTTATATGACTTTTTATTTAATAAATATCCTCAAAGATATTTCCAGTTGTCGTGGTCACGCCTTCGGGCACTTACTGCTACTGTCTGACGTATGTCTAGGAGTCCACTCACTCCTCCTAAATTCTGGTACCCGTCAGCCCTATAACTGAGGCTTCCAGCTACCTTCACCAGCCCTCAGTTGTGATAGGGTCCGCTCAGTTAATAATGTGTGGGAAGTATGGTCCACACGCAGAGGCTTTTTGTGACGAATGGATACGAATGACTGTTGATGATAGGGCATCATTTCCTAGGGTTGGTAGTTTTGAACCAGATGTGCTGTAGAATGTTAGGAATAGAATATGTCTGATCAAATCTAAGAAACAAAAGATCAGACATAACGACAGTTTAAACATATGGCAACAAGAGGGAGAATGCAAAAGGAACTTGCTCGTGCAGCGAATTCCAAACTAAACAGGAATGCAAATGCAAATACACCACCACCGTCATATGTCGATGGAGAGAAAGCTGCTACAACCAATAGTACATCAGAAAAATCATAGGAAAGCACTTATAAATTGTATTAACCTTAACCCATGCAAATTGTACCCTGTTGTAAGTTCTCTCAAAGATCATAGGTCAGAGGAAGATGATGGATCCAGCCTAATCTCAGCCCTCTATCAGGCAGCCACCTTGCAGGAAACTCAGGTGGGCACGGCCCGACCAGTAAGAGCAGTGGTGGTGTCTTCCACTGGAGGGATGGGTGAGATCATAGCCACCAGTAAATATGAGACTGTTCATTACGCAGAGACAGTAACGCCTCACAGTGAGCCGAATAGGAATGGAATGGTTGGGTTACACCCTGTCTGGGTAATAGCAACTCCCAATGGGAGAACCGATAGCCAGGGAGTAACCCCCATCAGAAATACTGCGATGTATTGCCCGTGGACCAGATCGGAACTGCGGTCAATCATTTCAGAATTCCCTGATCCCAGGAGAGATTTAGCCAGATGCCAGAAGTTCATTAAAGATCTGGGAAATGGCCATGAACCCACAAACAAAGATTGGCGGACAGTGTTAAGAGCGTGCCTACCCCCTAATATTGACACCCAGAAATTCATAACTTATTGTAAGATAGAGGCAGACAGTCCTCTGACTGATGAATACAATCAGGAGAGCGTAAAACAGATCAATGTGCAATTAGGATTGTATTTCCCCACAGATGTCAAGTGGAATAAAATTTTCTCCATCCAACAGAGAGAAAATTAACTAGCATCTGAATATTTTCATAGAACATTACAAGAAATGGCTAAAAACACCGGGGTAAGGGATATAAATCATTATGAGAATCACAGGAAAGTAGTTGTCTCTGTGCTAATGGACGGACTCAAGGAGGCATTGAAAGTCAGGGTACAGACATCTTTGCCTAATTGGAGAAGGGTAACCGTACAGGCTCTGCAGGAGTCTGCAATTGAACATGACAAAAATATCTCCAAATATAAAGAACAACAGGGGAAGAGGTTGATGGTGATGAGTATGCAGGCTCTGAAAGGACAAACTAAACAACCTATTCCCCAGGTGTTTGAAAGACCAAGGAAGAGAGTAAGTAGATGTTATGCTTGCAAAAGTAGGGACACTTTGCCAGAGAATGTAGGAATACAGGGACACATAGTAAGTATATACCCCCTAGACAAAGAACACGAGCCACGTTATCAAACACATAGACGGGACCAAGGGACATATTGTAAGGATTTAAAGCCATATAGAAAGAAAGATAACTGGTAAACACTAATCTGGCAAATGGGAAGAACAAGAGAAGTGCAACATTACCCTTTGACAAAACCTGCAGAAGTTACGATTGGGCCTTTATGATGCTAAACCCTTTTCTTTTTTTTTCCTAGCAGCAGTGGCCCCTGACTAACTTAATCATCAGAGATTTTGTTATGTAACTTGAAATGTGAAATACATATATTGTACTCCCGCTCAGGAAGTACAAGGTATGTTAGATACCCACAAAGACTAATGTTGCATTCCACTGTTCTAAATTCATGTCCATCACAGGTAGAGGAAATTAGCTCGCAGATACTGGGTGCCCTATGAACTTAGGATGGACAGGACACTGGATTGATGGCTGGGGTAGTCCCAGTGGCGTCACAAGGCGGGTGCGGGGGGTGCGGCCCGCACCCGGGTGTGATGCCTGGAGGAGGGTGACACCAAATGTCAGCTCCTCCGCACTGACAGGAACCAGGTGCTGCAGTGAGAAAGTCTCCTACAGCACCCGGCTCCTGTCACAGAAGAGGAGCCGACAGCGGACGGAGACTGGCTCTGGGGGAAGCCCAGCATCCCCGGAGATGCTGGGCACGCCCCCAGAGTGACGATTCCGGGATCCCCGCGAAGCCACACCCCCTAAGTACAAGACCACGCCCCTTTTTGCCACGATCGCGGCAGGAGATCAGGGGCGCGCACCGGGTGTCACCACACCCGGTGACGCCTCTGGGTAGTCCCAGTAATGACACGACAAGCACAAGCTTAAAGGGGAGTAGACCAAGTAGTTAATCAATTCCCCGTAGTGCCCAATCCAGCTGTCATTTTGAAAAAATCCTCGCCACCTCTACAAACTTATCTGTCACCAACCACTATTCTGTTTTTCTTCACAGTTTCCTCTTCATCTTTTGCGTTCACCTACAGGGAAGTACAGTACACCTGGACCCGTCTAACCCAAGGTTTCATTGACAGCCCAGGTATTTTCTCCCAGGCCCTACATGACTGTTTGCAATCCTTTCAACCTGAGAATGGGTCGGTGCTGATACAATATGTTGATGACTTCTTGTTGTGCGCCGATTCATTTGAGTCGTCCCTGACAGATACGAAACAGTTTCTGTTTTGTCTTTTCCAGACAGGACACCAGGTCTCAAGGGATGGACTACAGTTGTGTGGGACAAGGGTCAAATACCTGGGACGTAGTACTGGTACATGGTTTGACAGTTCATGCACCACATGCCGTATCTGTCCTTCAAAGTTCTGTCCGAACCCGGTATGCCTCATCAGCACAATGATACCAGTATAAATCCTGCAGTGTGCCTTGTCATGCACAAATGGTGGAGGATGAGAATACTGGTGAAGGGCAATTTTGTATAGACACTGATATGCATGATGGTGTGGAATATCTGAATCAGACCTTACTACGAGACCAGACATAAGTGACAGCCCATTGGTGAATGCAAACCTGATATTTTCTTTTTTTTTTCTCTTCTCTCTCCTCTAGAGATGTTTTTACCCTACACAACAAATACACAACAGTTAATTGAAATGCTAAATTTGTGTTCCCTACAGAAGAAGCCAGTCTGGAAGGCGAAGGGATATGGTCAGGAGTCCTCAGGACTCTGGAGAGATGGACAAGGTAAGCCAGTAGCCCCCAGGGCATATCTCCCAAGCCTAGCTGAAGCGGCACATGGTCTGACTCATCTGGGCAAGGAAGGTATGTGCAAATTGATAAGAGCCTACTGGAGTGCACCAGGGTTCTCATCTCAGGCGAGCAAGAAAGCAATGACATGTCTTACTTGCTTGAGGAAGAATATTGGTAAGACAATACCAACGGAGCCATCCCATATCCCTCCTACAGACGGACCTTTCAGGTAATACAAATTGACTTCATACAGCTACCACCATGTAGGAATTTAAAGTATGTTTTGGTATGTACTGATGTCTTTTCAAACTGGGTAGAGGAATTCCCTGCCACCACAAATACTGCCGTATTCACTGCTAAGAAAATATGACAAGAATTTGTGTGTAGATATGGTATCCCTAAAATAATTGAAAGTGATAGGGGTACCCATTTTACAGGTGAAGTCTTTCAGGTCATATGCAAGCTTATGGGTATTAATAGTATGCTACATACTCCCTACCGGCCACAGGCCAGTGCGAAGGTGGAGAAAATGAATAGCACTATTAGGAACAAGCTGAGCAAAGTGATGGCTGAAACTGGCCTGTTGTGGCCAGAAGCACTGCCACTAGTGTTGTACAGCATCAGAACCACTCCCAGGTCACCGCTTAACCTATCACCCTTTGAAATTCTTTTTGGACGATAGCCCCATGTAATGATAGATCCCCAGGATGATCTGAAGTGCAATAATGAAATGACTGTGCAATATTTGGTTAGGATGAGCCAGCAACTGAGAAAACAGCAAAGGAATCTGAAACTGGCAATTCCTGACCTACCAAACAGTAATTGTCATGACACTGAACCTGGGCACTATGTGATGATTAAAAAAGTTCTACGCTCAGGTTGCCTCATAGATAGGTGGGAAGGACCGTATCAAGTTTTGTTGACCAGCACGACAGCACTGAAGGTTGCCGAGAGAGAGACTTTGGTCCACTCGTCCCACTGCAAGAAGGTCGCTGACCCGGAGAAAACCTGTGAGAAAGAGAAAGGTGAAGAGAACCTCATATCACTAGAGAATCTGTTACGGGAAAGCTGAGAGACAGGACTGTTGAACGGCACCTGAGCATGCTGAACAGCAAAATCAAGGATGGTTGTCTTAAAAAAAAAAAATTCTCTCCAAACACCCCCCCCCCCCTCCTCTTCATTTTTTTTTCTCCTCCCTTTTCTTTATTCCTTACCGAAATGGATCCACATCAAGAGACTGTGTTCCGGCTTTTTCTTGTGATTCTATTTTTGATCAGGACAATTTGTTTTTGTGAGGGCCCCCGAGAAGTAGCGCAAGAAGCTGGAATGGGTTCTGATGGAGAGGATGAATTCGTAGGACCCCAGGATCAGTCCATCACTTTAGTCAAAGCTGGTATAAGTAAGAGATCTGGTAGTCACGGAGCTCGTAGGCAATGTGAAGGGTTATTGTCTGATGAAAACTGCATATGTAAGTACTGCGATAACATAGTCGAAGATGGGTGCATCCAGAGATGTCAGTCAAACAATAATATCAATATTGACGGACATCCTTTGAGTGATTACCACTCATTAGTGGGTACGGTCTTAAACCAAACGGAATGCTGGGTGTGCTCACAAGTACCTCAAGGACAGAGTAAATCTGGATTAGTGCCATACCCCTTAACAGTAAATGAGGTACTCGAATTACATGGGGGGAGACCGGTGGACAGAAAATTCAATATATCTAGGCCCCCTAGCTTGAAGCTCCACCAGTACCACCTAGATAGGTCACTACTGTGTTTCAACATATTAAATTTCCGGAAACCAGGAAATTGGGAAGTAACATGGAACAATCAGACAATGACCTTTTTACACAGAGCTGATAAAAAAAACCCATCAACTCTGAGCTTGTACGTTGGGATAACCACAAGTGGGAGGTACTTCCGATACCGGTATACACGTAGGATCAAAACCATGTGGGCTGGAAAAGTGTCACAGGGATATTGTGCACACATCATCCAGCCAGATACTTGTATCGAACAGATGGAAGAGCTGGGGACTGGTTTCTTCGTGAAAATTATTTGTGATATGATCTTGACGCATTTTGTCCCCTATGTTCTTCCAGATGACGCCTATTTCATATGTGGAAGGATGGCGTACAAGTGGCTTACTCCGATCTCTGAAGGGTTGTATTACATAGGCAGAGTACTACCAGAGGTCATTACCATCGCACATGACAAAATGAAAGATATTCACCGCAGGGCTCCGCCTCCTTATACTCACACCCACTACGAACACATTTTCAAGAGACACCTCATAGACATGGGAGAACTCGCAGCCTCTAATTTGATCCATGAATCTACCGGGATTCAAATTCTTCTTGCATTAGATATCACCCATACTGCCAGAGGAATTATAAATTATAGGTACATCCATGCGCTAGCGAACTTGATAGATAATATCACTGAGATGTATGATGACACTTTCAGGTATACGGGTAGGGAACTACAGGCCTACAGGAAGTCCAGCACAGGATTATCTTAAATTATGTCACGGCTGTGACAGGTGGGTATTGTGTTACTTTGGCGACTCAATATGGTGCAAAGTGCTGCACGTATATTACGAACAGTACCAAGGACCCAACGGAGATCATCGATCAAAAGATGGACGAGATCTTGCAGTTGAAGTGGGAGTTCAGAAGGAAACACAATCTCACTTTAGCGGCTGTGGGTAATGAATTGACCGGATGGGTCTCATGGTTGAACCCACTCAATGTCAGCGTCCGGAGTCTTACCGGTACGCTGGGGCCGCGGGGCTGGCTTCCTTGGCGTTGTGCGGGCAGCGGCGGAGGTGGGCTGCTGCGCCGGATCCGTGGGCAGCAGTAGCGGAGGTGAGGGGGTCCGCTCGTGGCGGCGGGACGTCGCTACAGCGGGTCGCTCTTGCTGAACCGTTGCTTGGAGACCAGGGGCAGTGAGCAATGTGGCTTTGCAAAAAGGTCTGCATTACAGGGCGCCGCCATGTTGGAGACCAAGTTTTAAGCATAGTTCCTGTTTCCTGTTTCTTCCAGCCAATCCAGGGGAAGCTCTCCCTATAAAAGGGGGCTGGATTAGGACAGGGATGCCAGTGCTTCAAGTTACAACCCTGTTGTAGGTGCTTTAGCCTGTGCTCCCAGGATTCCTGCTGCATCTTGGTTCCTCCTGATCCTGCTTGGTCGGTTCTCTGTTGCTGCTGCAGCCCTGCCGTTTCTTGCCTGCTACTGCCTGTGGAAGCGCTCCTGGAAAACCCGGTCCAGTAAGACTCTTTGGGCACAGTCGGCCCCGGGTCTTCTGCCTCGTCTTTCAAGCCACACTCCACAGATCTCCTTCACCAGCCACGCCTTTGTACCACTGACCACAGCCTGCAGATTATTATCTTCAAGCCTCGTTTACCTCAGTCCACAGTCCTTGTCTCCAGCCACGTTTTCAACTACCATCCACAGTTCCACAGTTCATCATCTACAGTCTCGTCTTTCAAATCACAGTCCGCAGTTCTTTCACCTCCAGCCACGTCTTTAACCATTGTGCTTCAGCCTCAGTTCCCTACCTCAGCCCTGTACATAATAAATACTTTCCATTGACTCTCAAACCCCGCCTACGTTCTTCATTGCTCCGTGTCCCATGCGAAGGAACTATATCCAGCCCCCTCATCTGGTTCATTCATAGCTACTACCTCCTCGGGCAAATCTCAGCTGCCGGATCCTCAAACCCTGCCAGACGTGACAGTAAGCACTGGCCAAATGGATTCGACGGGTGATCAGGCCTCAGGAGGGGATTCAACTGCAGATATCTGGTCTCGCTTAAGTAAGCAGGAGGCCACTGTTATGAACCACAGGTAGTGGTTCATTCCTATTTTATGTTTATAAGTTGTCTTGCAGGCCAGGATTTCCCGTTGCTCTGTTTAAGAATACTCTTGGTTGCTGCCGCTGGTGAGTCTGTGTAATTGCAGCTTGTTCCCATGTGTTCAGCCTCACCTGGCTGCTAATTGCATCTTGTCAGTTTGGAGTCATGCAACAGGGCAGTTGCATTATATTATTAATTAGGCCTCTCTGTTATAGGCTGGCTCAGTGCAATTCACAGACGCTGGTGATATTTCTAGGTTTCCAGTCTGCTTGAGTTCTGAGCTTGGTTCCTGCTAGTTCCTGTGTAGCAGTGTCAGTCGAGCTGCTTCCTGTGTCGATTCCTGTGTCAGTCCCTGTGTCGATTCCTGGGTCTGATCCCGTGTCCTGCCGTGAGGCGTTCCTGTCCTGAGGTCCAGTGGCTTTGCCTGTGCCTGGTCAAGTTTCTGGCTTCTTGGTGTCCACCGGTCTGTCGTTTGGGATTCTGCCTGTCATCCAGTTCTGAGAGTCTGTGTCAGCAGCATTGGGAGTTTCTGTCCGTTTGCCAGTATTCGTACCGGTTCCGTGAGAAGCGGCTCTGCCGCGTCCGTCGGCCTAGGCCGCTGTATTCCATTATTATTTCTGTCACTGGTGTTTTGCAGAGGGTTCTGCTTATGCTGTCACCACCGGTACACAAAAGTATTGTGTCGGCGTGTGGTCAGCATTTCCTTTGTTGTTCTTTTCCTTTGGCGGCAAGCCGCACATACATTTAGTTTTAGGCTAGTTAGTAGCCCCTGGCTTTGGTTGTTTCAGTAAGAGGGCCCCTTGTTATCACCCTGTCTCGGTACACTCTTTGTCTCTCATTAAGACCTGAGGGGGCATCGAAGTTGGGCAGACGTAATCGGCCCTTCAAACGCGGCTGCCATGGGCTCAAGCAACCATAGTCTCGCAAGAGTGTACTGACAGCACGGGCGAGACAACGGAGATAGGGCGCCAGGGGCTATTCCCTTTCCATTCCCCTTTCCCAGCGTTACGTCCTGGTGCTCTGGACTCACTTCATAACATCTCCCTTGTTCTGAGCACCAGGAACCTAACATTATCACCAGCCATACCACAAAAAAGAAATAAAACTTTTTTCTTTTTTGGCCCAGTCCAGTGTCTAGTCTAGAATCCAGTCCTGTCTAGAATTCAGTGTTTAGAATCCAGTCCGGTGTTTAGAATCCAGTCCGGAGTTTAGAATCCAGTCCGGTGTTTAGAATCCAGTCCGGTGTTTAAAAAAAACAAAAAACAGTTTTGTTTTGTTTAGCAAAAATTCAGTCCTGCCTTGTCTAGTCTTGCCTTGTCTAGTCTTGTCTTGTCTTGTCTTGTCTAGTTTTAAATCCTCCTATGTCTACTATGCAAGCCCTGCAGGCATCTCTCTCAGCCCTGAACTCTGCTTTCAGTGCTTTGAGACCAGAGCGACTAGAAGTTTTGCAGCAATCCTTAAAGCAACTGCAAAACCTTCTGACTAAAATCTTGCTCATCTTGCCAGAAGTCGTTGAGAGTACATCTATCTCTAAAGAGACTCTTGTTCACAGTATGGTGACAAGAGAATCCTCTGGTTTAATTGAAAAGAAAAGGTTTAAAAGTTTTCTGCGGCCCAGGCTCTCAGAAGAGGAGCGTCTGCGTCGCAGAAACTTAAACTTATGCCTATATTGTGGGGGTTTCGGCCACTATCTGCAGACCTGTGAGTTGCGCAAGCCAAAGTGTGGTGACGAGTCTTGCCCTCTGGCCAAGTTGAGTCAGGATACAAGACCTACTCCTGTCTCTACTGTGGCAGAGGTACTTGTCACACAACCCACACTAAAAAGCTCTCTGTCCTATAATTGGGGTCCTTGGGCAAGGGAGCCCCATTATAGATTCAGGAATCAAAAGAGAATGTTTCTCTCCTCTCTTGAGGTTCCTGTTGAAGCAGCGTTGCAAGCCCCTGGAGTGGTGCCCGATGCCCAGGTTCCTGGAGTGGTGCCCGATGCCCAGGTTCCTGGAGTGGTGCCCGTTGCCCAGGGTCCTGGAGTGGTGCCCGTTGCCCAGGGTCCTGGAGTGGTGCCCGTTGCCCAGGGTCCTGGAGTGGTGCCCGTTGCCCAGGGTCCTGGAGTGGTGCCCGTTGCCCAGGGTCCTGGAGAGGTGCCCGATGCTCAGGATCTTGGCGCGGTACCCGATGCCCAGAGTTCTGGAGCGGTGCCCGATGCCCAGAGTGCTGGAGCGGGGCCCGATGCCCAGAGTGCTGGAGCGGTGCCCAATGCCCAGAGTGCTGGAACGGTACCCGATGCCCAGAGCGCTGGAGTGGTACCCGATGCTGTAGCCTATAGAGGGACATCAAATGTTATAGCTCAGGTTTCCATACCAGAAGGGGTCTCAGAAGCTGTTACCCCAGGTAGGGACTTGAAGAGCGCAACCCCAGAAAGGGTATCTAAAACCATAGTTCTAGAAGGGAACTCGAGAAGCAAAACCCCAGAAGGGATATTTGAAGTAATATCCCCAAGTGGGGTCTCGAGAGACGCAGCCTCTAAGAAGGGTCTAGAGGTCGCTTCCCCAGGAAAGAACTTAAGAGGCGTAGCATTAGTGGAGGTGCTGAAGGTTATAGCTTCAGCAAAAGTCCCGGAAGTCATAGTCCCGGGAGAAGTTTCGATAATTATCGACTCAGAGAGGGAGGCCGATGGCTCGGTCCCAGTGGGGGAGGCCGACGGCTCGGTCCCAGTAAAAGAATCCGAGGTGCTGACCCCAGCGGGGTTCCCGGAGGCCATTGCCCCAGCGGGGTTCCCGGAGGCCACTGCCCCAGCGGGGTTCCCGGGGGCCACTGCCCCAGCGGGGTTCCCGGAGGCCACTGCCCCAGCGGGGTTCCCGGAGGCCACTGCCCCAGCGGGGTTCCCGAAAGTCTCTACCCCGGGTGGGGTTCAGAAAGTCACTGCCCCGGGTGGGGTTCAGAGAGTCTCAGCCTCGAGTAAGGTCAATAGTGACCAGGTCCTAGCAAAGCACTCCAGTCAGTCAGATGGGAAGGAAACAGATCCTGACTCTGATATCTCAACATCCATAATCTTTGATGGGGACTTAGCCCAATTTCTGGCGCTTTTACAAACACTATTACATTATTATGTTGTCTAGACCATTTCTGGGCATCACTTCAGAGAACATTGTGCTTTATCTGATTTATTCTTTTAGAGGAGAGCCTTTTGAGTGGGCGACCAGCCTAATGAAAGCTGAAGATCCCATTCTTCAGGATCCCCCAGCATTCAGTGATGCAATTATTAAAAGATATGGTTCCAAAGAAATTGGTTCAGGTTCCACTAAGTCACCCGTCTTGTCTGCTGAGAGTCCACCAAATACTGTCCCAGCCCGTTGTTTTGACTGCAGGATGTGCTTTTCTGACTAATTCTTTCTTCTAATAGGAGTACTTTGTCACGATCCGGGTATCTGGACGCCATTTCTTACCCATCAGATGCCTCCTAAGGCTGGCTCAGCGCTCCAGGACCGGATCCCATCTGTTATCCTGATGTGTACATTCCTGTATCCTCTCCTGTCACTCTGGGACGCTGTCACAGTAAACGCCATATTACACCTGGCATGGCGTCTCCCGCGGCCTCCGCCGCCGTCCCTGCTCTTCTGCATGCAGAGTGTCTGAGTGGCGATTACGTCAGCCGCGGCCTCCGCTGTGTCCGCGTGGTTGGATGTGCATCTGTCAGCCTGGCGCCTCCTGTCTCCGGTGGCCGGCGCCGCCATTACTGTTTTCATTACCACATGGATTACAAACCAAACTTCCCTCCAAGTGTCTGCATGGGCGCAGCCATCTTGGATTCTGTCAGCTGATCATTTCCACCAATCTGTTCTCAGTATTGATAATCTGCATAATTGCCTAGCCAATCCCTTCCTTGCTGCAGGTATAAATACACTGTGCCTGAGCAAGGAAGGCGTCAGTGCTTTGGTTGTCAAACCTAGTTCCTGTTTGTCTCTCTCCTGTGATTGTCTTCCAGGTTCCAGCTCCTGTCTCAAGACTTCCACCATAGAGACCCGCACCAGCATTCCACCTGCGGTGTAGCCTGACTCTCCAATCCATTGTGGATTCATCTGTTTCCAGCTACAACATTACCTGCTTCCAGCTCAGCTTCCAGCAGAGTACAGCTTCTCTTAAAGGGCCGGTGTCCTTTCTACACTTTACCACTCTCCACCGGTATTATTATTTCTCCGCTCTCAAGTTCTACATTTCAGTTCATATTTCATCGCTCCCAAGTTCATTTATTATTTAACTGGTTCCAGCCAGTATCCACTCCGTGCTAACAACAGTCTGGTTCCAGCCAGTATCCACAGCAGCCGTTTTATCTTCAGCAACCCAGCTTTTCCTGGAACACCAGCTGGCACAATCCTGGGTTATCTCCATTGCTACAGTCGGGCCTGGTAAGGACTTTCCATCTAGAAGATTATAAGAACTATCTCACACTACCAGTGCCCTGTGGCTCCTGCCACCCTGTAGTACCCAGGAACTGTATTTATTCTTTGCTGACTTTTACGTTTTCTTTTACTGCTGCTGTGTTGCGGAGTTGTCATAATAAACATCATTGACTTTTATCCAAGTTGTCGTGGTCACGCCTTCGGGCAGTTATTATTCATGTTACTTACATGTCCAGGGGTCTGATGCAACCTCCCAGGTTCCGGTACATCTCAGCCCCTACAACTGAGGCTGCCTCCCGTCAGCTCAGGCCCTCAGTTGTGACAGTAAGCACTGACCTAATGAATCCAGCCGGAGACCAGGATCAAGCGGCCAGGCCGATGCAAGAACTGGCAGCCCGACTAGAACATCAGGAGGCTGCACAGGGCCACATCATCCGCTGTCTCCAGGATCTCTCTACTCGGCTGGATGGGATTCAGACAACTCTCCGTGGATCAGGCGCGTCTGGTGCGTCAACCACAGTGACTCCAGCTATAACCCCACCCACCTTACCCATTTCTGCTCCACGTCTTCATCTTCCAACGCCAGCAAAATTTGACGGATCTCCAAGATTCTGCAGGGGATTTCTCAACCAGTGTGAGATTCAGTTTGAGCTACAACCTGGCAATTTTCCCAGTGACCGTACAAAAATTGCCTACATTATTTCTCTTCTCAGTGGCTCAGCCCTTGATTGGGCATCACCGTTATGGGAGAGGTCCGACACCCTGCTATCTTCCTACACTGCCTTCGTGTCAACATTCAGGCGCATCTTCGACGAGCCAGGCCGGGTAACCTCAGCTTCATCCGAGATTCTCCGTTTACGCCAGGGGTCACGTACTGTAGGACAATATCTGATACAGTTCCAGATCCTGGCATCCGAACTGGCATGGAACGACGAGGCCCTGTATGCTGCATTCTGGCATGGCTTATCTGAGCGTATTAAAGATGAGTTAGCTACCAGAGACTTACCTTCTAAGTTAGATGAGCTAATCTCACTCTGCACGAAAGTTGATTTACGTTTCAGAGAGAGAGCAACTGAGCGTGGAAGATCATCTGCTCCAAAATCTTCTGCTCCTCCTCCTCGTCAACTGTCACCATCTAAAGATGAGCCCATGCAACTTGGCCGTTCCCGTTTAACTCCTGCTGAGCGCCGAAGACGCCTCTCCGAGTCTCTCTGTCTCTATTGTGCAGCTCCGTCTCACACCATTAATGCCTGTCCCAAACGTCCGGGAAACTCCAAATCCTAGCTCGCCAAGGAGAGGGCCGGCTAGGAGTAATGATCTCCTCTCCATCTCCTCAAGATTGTAATCTCCCAGTCTCGCTTCAAGTTGCTCAACGTTATCAGAACGTCATTGCCCTCCTTGATTCCGGAGCAGCTGGGAACTTTATTACCGAAGCCTATGTTAAACGGTGGTCCCTACCCACCGAGAGACTTCCTTCGTCCATTTCTTTAACTGTCGTGGATGGCAGCAAAATTTTTGATGCAGTTATTTCTTTAAGGACTCTACCAGTTCGTCTGAGAGTGGGAGTTCTTCATTCCGAACTTATTTCTTTTTTAGTGATTCCAAGAGCCACACATCCTGTGGTCCTGGGCCTTCCATGGCTCCGTCTTCACAATCCAACAATTGATTGGACGACTACGCAAATCCTGGCATGGGGTTCCTCCTGTGCTGAGACATGTTTGTTTAAAGTATTGCCTGTCTGTTCTTCCTCCCCCAGGTCGTCTGATGTTCCACCTCCTCCATATCAAGATTTCACGGATGTGTTCAGTAAAGCTTCTGCTGATATCCTTCCTCCTCATAGAGAATGGGACTGCCCGATTGATCTCGTTCCAGGGAAGGTTCCACCTCGAGGCCGAACTTATCCGTTGTCTCTGCCTGAGACGCATTCTATGGAGGAATACATTAAAGAGAACCTAGCAAAGGGGTTCATTCGACCTTCTTCTTCCCAGCCGGCGCAGGCTTCTTTTTTGTAAAAAAGAAAGATGGTGGTCTGCGGCCGTGCATCGACTACAGAGGTTTGAACGACATTACCATCAAGAACCGTTATCCTTTACCCCTGATTACTGAGCTCTTTGACAGAGTTAGCGGAGCTACCATCTTTACAAAGCTGGACTTGAGAGGTGCATACAATCTCATCCGGATCCGTGAGGGTGACGAGTGGAAGACCGCCTTTAACACCCGTGACGGACATTATGAGTACCTCGTCATGCCCTTCGGATTGAGCAATGCTCCAGCTGTCTTCCAGCATTTTGTCAATGAGATCTTCAGAGACATTCTATACCGTCATGTCGTGGTCTATCTAGACGATATCCTCATTTTTGCCAACGATTTAGAGGAACATCGTTTTTGGTTAAAGAGGTTCTGTCCCGTCTCCGTGTCAATCATCTCTATTGCAAATTAGAGAAAATGCGTCTTTGAAGTCAAGTCCATTCCGTTTCTAGGGTACATTGTGTCCGGTTCCGGACTAGAGATGGATCCTTAGAAACTACAAGCAATCCAAAATTGGCCGGTACCCTTAACCCTCAAAGGGGTCCAGAGGTTCTTAGGGTTCGCCAACTATTACCGAAAGTTTATACGAGACTTTTCCACCATTGTGGCGCCTATTACTGCTTTCACTAAGAAGGGTGCTAACCCGCCCAAGTGGTCTGAAGAAGCCATGCAAGCATTTCATCTTTTAAAACAAAGGTTCATCTCTGCGCCTGTTCTGAAACAGCCTGACATCGACTCTCCTTTCATCTTAGAGGTGGATGCCTCCTCCGTTGGAGTAGGAGCGGTGTTATCTCAGAGGGCTAAAGATGGCCATTTACACCCTTGCAGTTTCTTCTCCCGGAAGTTCTCCCCAGCTGAGCGCAACTATGCCATTGGCGACCAGGAGTTGCTAGCCATCAAGCTCGCTCTAGAAGAGTGGAGGTATCTGTTGGAGGGAGCTTCTCATTCAATCACCATACTTACAGACCACAAGAACCTTTTATATCTGAAAGGCGCACAATGTCTCAACCCTCGTCAGGCCAGATGGGCACTTTTCTTTTCCAGGTTCGACTTTAAACTCCAGTTCTGTCCGGCGCTCTCAGAATCGCAAGGCCGATGCCCTTTCCCGCTCATGGGAGCAAGAAAATGAGTCAGAGTCTTCAGACAAGCATCCTATTATAAATCCGTTGGCATTCTCCACGGTAGGGATGGACTCTACGCCCCCATCAGGGAAAAGTTTTGTGAAACCGATGCTAAGTAAGAAGCTCATGCATTGGGCCCATGCTTCCCGTTTTGCCGGACATACAGGTATCCAAAAAACCCTGGAGTTTATCTCTAGGTCCTATTGGTGGCCAACTCTGAAAAAGGACGTCTTGGAGTTTATTGCATCTTGCCCAAAGTGTGCTCAACATAAGGTATCCCGCCAGTCGCCTGCGGGGCAACTGGTTCCACTATCTGTTCCCCGTCGACCTTGGACCCATTTGTCGATGGATTTTATTACAGATTTACCCATGTGCAACAAGTTCAATACCATCTGGGTGGTAGTTGACCGGTTCACCAAGATGGCACACTTCATTCCTCTCACCGGTCTTCCGTCAGCTTCCAAGTTGGCTCAAGTATTCATACAAGAGATCTTCCGACTCCACGGTCTTCCTGAAGAAATTATCTCAGATCGAGGAGTTCAATTCACAGCCAAATTCTGGCGAAGTTTATGTCAAGTCCTCCAAGTCAAGCTAAAGTTTTCCACGGCTTACCATCCTCAGACCAATGGTCAAACCGAGAGGGTGAATCAGGACTTGGAGGCCTTCCTCCGCATCTATGTGTCCTCCTCTCAAGATGACTGGGTTCAATTACTTCCCTGGGCCGAGTTCTGTCATAACAACCAGTATCATTCTTCATATGCTTCAACACCATTCTTCACTAACTTTGGATTCCACCCTAAAGTCCCTGAGTTCCAACCGCTTCCAGCAACTTCTGTTCCCGCAGTGGATATCACCTTGCATCAGTTTGCCAATATCTGGAAGAGCGTACGATCAGCTCTGCTCAAGGCATCGTTCAGGTACAAGAAGTTTGCGGATAAGAAGCGTCGAGCAGTTCCTGCTCTCAAAGTGGGTGATCGGGTATGGTTATCCACGAAGAATTTGAGGTTAAGAGTTCCCAGTATGAAGTTTGCACCTCGCTATATCGGTCCTTTCAAGATTGAACAAGTCATCAATCCTGTTGCTTACAGACTCCAGTTGCCTCCCTTCTTAAAAATACCCAGGACATTCCATGTTTCCCTGTTGAAACCGCTGATCTTGAATCGGTTTCATTCCTCACTTCCTCCAACTCCGAAAGTCCAAACTCAACGAGGCGTTGAGTATGAAGTGGCCAAGATCCTGGACTCACGTCACCGTTACGGTCAACTACAATATCTTATTGACTGGAAGGGTTATGGTCCTGAGGAACGTTCATGGACCAATGCTTCTGATGTCCATGCTCCTGCCTTGGTCCAGAGATTCCATTCCAAGTTTCCTCAAAAGCCAAAGAAGTGTCCTGGGGCCACTCCTAAAGGGGGGGGGGTGCTGTCACGATCCGGGTATCTGGACGCCATTTCTTACCCATCAGATGCCTCCTAAGGCTGGCTCAGCGCTCCAGGACCGGATCCCATCTGTTATCCTGATGTGTACATTCCTGTATCCTCTCCTGTCACTCTGGGACGCTGTCACAGTAAACGCCATATTACACCTGGCATGGCGTCTCCCGCGGCCTCCGCCGCCGTCCCTGCTCTTCTGCATGCAGAGTGTCTGAGTGGCGATTACGTCAGCCGCGGCCTCCGCTGTGTCCGCGTGGTTGGATGTGCATCTGTCAGCCTGGCGCCTCCTGTCTCCGGTGGCCGGCGCCGCCATTACTGTTTTCATTACCACATGGATTACAAACCAAACTTCCCTCCAAGTGTCTGCATGGGCGCAGCCATCTTGGATTCTGTCAGCTGATCATTTCCACCAATCTGTTCTCAGTATTGATAATCTGCATAATTGCCTAGCCAATCCCTTCCTTGCTGCAGGTATAAATACACTGTGCCTGAGCAAGGAAGGCGTCAGTGCTTTGGTTGTCAAACCTAGTTCCTGTTTGTCTCTCTCCTGTGATTGTCTTCCAGGTTCCAGCTCCTGTCTCAAGACTTCCACCATAGAGACCCGCACCAGCATTCCACCTGCGGTGTAGCCTGACTCTCCAATCCATTGTGGATTCATCTGTTTCCAGCTACAACATTACCTGCTTCCAGCTCAGCTTCCAGCAGAGTACAGCTTCTCTTAAAGGGCCGGTATCCTTTCTACACTTTACCACTCTCCACCGGTATTATTATTTCTCCGCTCTCAAGTTCTACATTTCAGTTCATATTTCATCGCTCCCAAGTTCATTTATTATTTAACTGGTTCCAGCCAGTATCCACTCCGTGCTAACAACAGTCTGGTTCCAGCCAGTATCCACAGCAGCCGTTTTATCTTCAGCAACCCAGCTTTTCCTGGAACACCAGCTGGCACAATCCTGGGTTATCTCCATTGCTACAGTCGGGCCTGGTAAGGACTTTCCATCTAGAAGATTATAAGAACTATCTCACACTACCAGTGCCCTGTGGCTCCTGCCATCCTGTAGTACCCAGGAACTGTATTTATTCTTTGCTGACTTTTACGTTTTCTTTTACTGCTGCTGTGTTGCGGAGTTGTCATAATAAACATCATTGACTTTTATCCAAGTTGTCGTGGTCACGCCTTCGGGCAGTTATTATTCATGTTACTTACATGTCCAGGGGTCTGATGCAACCTCCCAGGTTCCGGTACATCTCAGCCCCTACAACTGAGGCTGCCTCCCGTCAGCTCAGGCCCTCAGTTGTGACATACTTTGCCAGAAAGTTCAGCTCCCAAGGGTAAGAAACCTGTCTCTGATTTGAACGCAGCCTTGCTGGGTGGTACCATCAGTTCAGACAATGTTTGGGGAATTACCTTGGTCAGACCTAAAGAGCTTTGTAAAAAGAAGAAGAAAAATAAATAATTTTTGACTCTTGCCTTGATTAAAAATATTTTTTTTCCTTGTCTCGTGTCCAGTGGCCACCGTCAGGGGGAGGGCACTGTTACAAGCTGTGGTTGCAGCTTGTTTCTGTTTTCTTGACTGTTAGACCAGTGTGTCAGTTTTTTTTTTTTTTTGTATCCCTTGTTTTGGATAGTCTTTATTTTGGGGTCCTTTGACCCCTCCTCAAGGGGGGGGGGGTAATGTTATGAGCCACGGCTGTGGCTCATTCCTGTTTTGCATGTCATTTAGGTATTTTATGTTATTCTTCTGTTCATGTTCCCCGTGGGTGTCATGGGGTGCTCGGAGCTCACCCTTAAGGAGGGGATACTGTTATGAACCACAGGTAGTGGTTCATTCCTATTTTATGTTTATAAGTTGTCTTGCAGGCCAGGATTTCCCGTTGCTCTGTTTAAGAATACTCTTGGTTGCTGCCGCTGGTGAGTCTGTGTAATTGCAGCTTGTTCCCATGTGTTCAACCTCACCTGGCTGCTAATTGCATCCTGTCAGTTTGGAGTCATGCAACAGGGCAGCTGCATTATATTATTAATTAGGCCTCTCTGTTATAGGCTGGCTCAGTGCAATTCACAGACGCTGTTGATATTTCTAGGTTTCCAGTCTGCTTGAGTTCTGAGCTTGGTTCCTGCTAGTTCCTGTGTAGCAGTGTCAGTCGAGCTGCTTCCTGTGTCGATTCCTGTGTCAGTCCCTGTGTCGATTCCTGGGTCTGATCCCGTGTCCTGCCGTGAGGCGTTCCTGTCCTGAGGTCCAGTGGCTTTGCCTGTGCCTGGTCAAGTTTCTGGCTTCTTGGTGTCCACCGGTCTGTCGTTTGGGATTCTGCCTGTCATCCAGTTCTGAGAGTCTGTGTCAGCAGCATTGGGAGTTTCTGTCCGTTTGCCAGTATTCGTACCGGTTCCGTGAGTAGCGGCTCTGCCGCGTCCGTCGGCCTAGGCCGCTGTATTCCATTATTATTTCTGTCACTGGTGTTTTGCAGAGGGTTCTGCTTATGCTGTCACCGCCGGTACACAAAAGTATTGTGTCGGCGTGTGGTCAGCATTTCCTTTGTTGTTCTTTTCCTTTGTTGGCAAGCCGCACATACATTTAGTTTTAGGCTAGTTAGTAGCCACTGGCTTTGGTTGTTTCAGTAAGAGGGCCCCTTGCTATCACCCTGTCTCGGTACACTCTTTGTCTCTCATTAAGACCTGAGGGGGCATCGAAGTTGGGCAGACATAATCCGCCCTTCAAACGCGGCTGCCATGGGCTCAAGCAACCATAGTCTCGCAAGAGTGTACTGACAGCACGGGCGAGACAACGGAGATAGGGCGCCTGGGGCTATTCCCTTTCCATTCCCCTTTCCCAGCATTATGTCCTGGTGCTCTGGACTCACTTCAAAACATCTCCCTTGTTCTGAGCACCAGGAACCTAACAGCCACACAATCTCAAATCGTGCAGTTCATGCAGAGTATGTCCGAACGTCTCGATTCTCTCTGTGTTACCATGACGGCACCTCAAGTATCTACAGCTGCTCCCACATTGGCATCTCCGGTCCTGCTTCCTCCTGTACCAGTACCACTTCCACGTTTGCATTTGCCACCTCCCAGTAAATTTGATGGGAACCCAAAACAATGCCGCGGGTTTCTTAACCAGTGCGAAATCCAGTTCGAACTACAGTCGGCCAACTTCCCATCAGCACGAACCAAAGTAGCCTATATAATTTCTTTACTTACCGGGCAAGCGTTGGAATGGGCTTCACCTTTGTGGGAGAGGATGGATCCCATCTTATCTAACTATCCAGAATTCATGGCCATCTTTCGAAGAATCTTCGACGAACTGGGCAGGACTTCTGCCGCCTCATTGGAGATCCTGCGCCTGCGTCAGGGCATGCGTACGGTCAGTCAGTACGTGATCCAGTTTCGCACCCTTTCCTCAGAACTGAACTGGAATGAGGAGGCTCTCATTGCAGCTTTCTGGAGCGGTCTCTCCGAAAAAATCAAAGATGACCTCGCAACTCAGGACGTACCTGATAAGTTGGATAAACTAATTTCTTTATGCAATAAGTTAGATCTGAGGTACAGAGAACGCTGTATGGAGAGGTTGCGGTCAGATCGCCCTAAGCCTAGAGTTGTTCTTCCACCAACACCATCATCACCAACTGTGGAAGAACCCATGCAGATTAATCGCTCCCACCTCTCCAATGAAGAATGTCAGAGACGGCGACAAGGGAACCTCTGCCTGTATTGTGGTGCATCTGATCACTTTGTTAAAACTTGCAGTCTACGTCCGGGAAACGCCCGCTCCTAGTTTGTGCTGGAGAGGTCAAGCTAGGAGAATTCTCAGAATTACATACCAAGAAAGAGTCTGTCCTGTTAACCCAATTGGAGCTCCCTTCTTCTTCTCTTCTCATCCCTGCACTACTCGACTCCGGAGCCGCCGAAAGCTTCATTACGTCAGCTCTGGTCAAACAATCTGGAATACAAACGGTTCCTTTGGATCGTACCATTTCTGTTACCGCAGTGGATGGAAGTTATATTCCAGAGGGTATTATATCCTTTCATACTATTCCTCTCAAGATGAAGGTCGGAGTTCTCCATTCAGAAAAAATCTCTTTCCTTGTAATTCCTAAAGCCTCTCATGAACTAATCCTAGGGTTTCCATGGTTAATCAGACACAATCCCCACATAGATTGGCAAACTATGGATGTTCTCTCTTGGGGACAAGACTGCTTTCAGAACTGTTTACCTTCAGTTAGACCTCTCTGTTCTTCCAACCCTTCCAGCCTTCCTGTGGAGTACCAATCTTTTCAAGATGTTTTCAGTAAGCATGGGGCGGACACCTTGCCTCCGCATCGTACTTGGGATTGTCCCATTGAGCTAGTACCCGGTAAGACTCCTCCCCCGAGGTCGAATTTACCCTCTCTCACTTCCCGAGACACAGGCCATGTCGGAGTATATACGGGAGAACTTGGAGAAAGGGTTCATCAGGTCTTCTTCTACATCTCCGGCCGGAGCAGGGTTTTTCTTCGTCAAAAAGAAGGATGGGGTGTTGCGGCCCTGTATTGACTATAGAGGTCTCAATGACATAACAATTAAGAACAGATATCCGTTACCTCTGATTCCAGAACTGTTCGACCGTGTTAAAGGAGCTACTGTATTTACTAAGTTGGACTTACGGGGGGCCTACAATCTTATACGTATTCGCCCAGGGGACGAATGGAAGACGGCATTTAATACCCGCGACGGCCATTACGAATACCTGGTAATGCCTTTTGGCCTATGCAACGCCCCAGCCGTCTTTCAAGAGTTCGTTAACGAAATCTTCAGAGATCTCCTCTATGACTGCTTGGTAGTGTATCTGGATGACATCCTCATTTTTTCTAGGGATCTGAAGACCCACCGGGAACAAGTCAAAGAAGTGTTAACTCGTTTACGAAGGAATAAGTTATTCTGTAAGTTAGAGAAGTGCACCTTTGAAGTACCCACGATTCCATTCCTCGGTTACATTCTTTCAGGGCAGAGGTTACAGATGGACCCCGCTAAAGTCCAGGCGATTCAGGATTGGGCACTTCCAGCTACCCTTAAAGGAATTCAACGTTTCCTGGGGTTTGCTAACTTCTACCGAAGATTCATTCAAAATTATTCTTCTGTCATAGCTCCTATAACTGCATTAACTAGGAAGGGAGCTGATCCTGCCAAGTGGTCTCCGGAGGCTTTGGAAGCTTTTTCATCTTTAAAGGAGGCCTTCACGACTGCTCCAGTTCTTCGACAACCCGATCTCAGCCGTCCGATCTTGGTGGAGGTTGATGCCTCTACTGTAGGAGTAGGAGCAGTATTATCCCAGCTTTTCGAGGACAAGAAGGTCCATCCTTGTGCATTCTTCTCACGAAGATTCTCCCCCGCTGAACAGAATTACGCTATTGGGGAACAGGAATTACTGGCAATTAAGTTGGCCTTTGAGGAGTGGAGGTATTTGTTGGAGGGAGCTCAGCATCCAATTTCGGTGACCACGGATCACAAGAACCTCCTGTATCTACAGTCAGCCCGATGTCTGAACCCACGCCAAGCAAGATGGGCACTCTTCTTTACCCGTTTTAATTTTAAACTCAGTTACAGACCAGGTTCCCTCAACAAAAAGGCAGATGCATTATCTCGCTCCCTAAATTCAGAAGAACCCTCTGACTGTTCAAAAGAGCAATTTATCCTGGAATCCACCTCTTTTTCTGCAACTAATACCTCTCCACTTCCTCCTCCAGGGAAGATCTTCGTTGCACCAAATCTTAGCAAAAAACTTCTTACATGGGCTCACTCCTCCTCCTTCATGGGCCATGCGGGTGGTCATAAGACACTTAAATTCATTCAACGCTCCTACTGGTGGCCTCATCTCAGGACTGACGTTCAGGAATTCGTAGCTGCCTGTCCAAAATGTGCCCAGCATAAAAGTCCCAAAAGTCCACCAGCCGGGTTACTCCATCCTTTGCCGGTACCACTAAGACCATGGACGCATATTTCTATGGACTTTATTACAGATTTACCTATGTCTGGTGGGCGGAACACCGTATGGGTCATAGTTGACCGATTCTCTAAAATGGCACACTTTGTTCCTCTGGTTAATCTTCCATTTGCATCCCAGTTGGCAAAATTGTTTATAGCAGAGATCTTTCGACTCCATGGTCTACCCCAGGAGATCGTGTCTGATAGAGGTCCTCAATTTGTGGCCAGGTTTTGGAGATCCCTATGTTCTGCTCTTGGCGTAAAATTAAACTTCTCCTCAGGATATCATCCTCAAACGGATGGTCAAACAGAGAGAGTGAACCAGGATCTGGAGACTTTTCTGCGTTTATTCATGTCCTCCTCACAGGACGACTGGCTGGACTTCCTCCCGTTCGCAGAATTTGCCCATAACAATCTTTATCACTCTGCCACAAAATCTTCTCCATTCTTCATTAATTATGGTTACCATCCAAGAGTTCCTGACTTCCAACTTCTGCCTACGCTCGAGGTTCCGGCCGCAGAGTCAACACTTCATCAATTTACTGAAGCCTGGAAACAAGTTCACAAGACTTTGCTCAAGACATCCAAGAGATATAAGACCTATGCAGATCTGAAACGAAAAGCTGTACCAAGCCTTAAGGTAGGAGATCGGGTTTGGGTTTCCACACGTAACCTAAGATTAAAGGTTCCTACAAAAAAGTTTGCTCCCAGATTTATCGGGCCTTACCCAATCGAAAGAGTGTTGAATCCTGTGGCTTACAAAGTGAAATTACCTCCGCAGTTAAGAATTCCTAATGCATTTCATATTTCTCTCTTAAAACCACTGGTACTTAATCGGTTCAGAGCCGCTCTGCCTAAACCACCCAAGATCCAATCAGCACATGGAGATGAATTTGAGATTCACAAGATCCTCGATTCTCGCAGACGTTATGGTCGCATCCAGTACCTTGTTGATTGGAAAGGGTATGGGCCAGAGGAGAGATCTTGGGTAGATGCAGAGGATGTCCATGCTCCAAGACTTCTTCGGACATTTCATCCACCCGCAAAAGAGGGGGTACTGTCAGCGTCCGGAGTCTTACCGGTATGCTGGGGCCGCGGGGCTGGCTTCCTTGGCGTTGTGCAGGCAGCGGCGGAGGTGGGCTGCTGCGCCGGATCCGTGGGCAGCAGTAGCGGAGGTGAGGGGGTCCGCTCGTGGCGGCGGGACGTCGCTACAGCGGGTCGCTCTTGCTGAACCATTGCTTGGAGACCAGGGGCACTGAGCAATGTGGCTTTGCAAAAAGGTCTGCATTACTGGGCGCCGCCATGTTGGAGACCAAGTTTTAAGCATAGTTCCCGTTTCCTGTTTCTTCCAGCCAATCCAGGGGAAGCTCTCCCTATAAAAGGGGGCTGGATTAGGACAGGGATGCCAGTGCTTCAAGTTACAACCCTGTTGTAGGTGCTTTAGCCTGTGCTCCCAGGATTCCTGCTGCATCTTGGTTCCTCCTGATCCTGCCTGGTCGGTTCTCTGTTGCTGCTGCAGCCCCGCCGTTTCTTGCCTGCTACTGCCTGTGGAAGCGCTCCTGGAAAACCCAGTCCAGTAAGACTCTTTGGGCACAGTCGGCCCCGGGTCTTCTGCCTCGTCTTTCAAGCCACACTCCACAGATCTCCTTCACCAGCCACGCCTTTGTACCACTGACCACAGCCTGCAGATTATTATCTTCAAGCCTCGTTTACCACAGTCCACAGTCCTTGTCTCCAGCCACGTTTTCAACTACCATCCACAGTTCCACAGTTCATCATCTACAGTCTCGTCTTTCAAATCACAGTCCGCAGTTCTTCACCTCCAGCCACGTCTTTAACCATTGTGCTTCAGCCTCAGTACCCTACCTCAGCCCTGTACATAATAAATACTTTCCATTGACTCTCAAACCCCGCCTACGTTCTTCATTGCTCCGTGTCCCATGCGAAGGAACTATATCCAGCCCCCTCATCTGGTTCATTCATAGCCTGCTACCTCCTCGGGCAAATCTCAGCTGCCGGATCCTCAAACCCAGCCAAACGTGACACTCAAATGGTTCTCTGGGTTAGGAGAGTGGGCACAAACTGTAATTGCAAGCGTGGGAAAGTTTCTCCTCTGTATCCTGGGTGTCGTCATAATTATCAGTCTGATATTTAGATGTGTTCGAATTTTGACGTGGCGAAAAAGACATAACACATATTTGATGAGTCTAAGGAGTGAGGGCGTTGTAAGTACGGCAGATCTGGTATACGACCCGACCATAGAAACAGTGTTGTGATTATGGTGGCCAATCCCGGGATCGGGATCGGCGGGATCCCGGGATTTAGGCCCAAAAATGGCCGGGATTCAATCCCGGGATTGGAAGCTCCAATCCCGGGGATTGAGGGATCAGCGTTGAGCGTCCACAGGATCTATCTAAAAGCCAATCCCTGGTATCCCGGGAATCCCAGGATTGGCCATTTTTCAATCCCGATCCCCGGGATTGAAAAAATGGCCCGGGATTGGCTTCCCTAGTTGTGATAAGGAATGTAAATGAATTTCATGGCCTGTTTCTTTCACCATCTCTTTGTTTTCCCCTCTACCCAGAGATCTACAACCGGATATGACATCTGTGTACCCTGATTTAGGTGTATGTACCTTTACATGTCTTCTCTCATCTCTGCAATCTTCAGTTAATAATACACATAGCCGAAAGGTGCATATATATATACATATACATATCACAAGGATGGGAATGAATAAATATATCATGTGTGGGATCATATTGTTCAGGGTCACATAAGTA
This sequence comes from Pseudophryne corroboree, assembly GCF_028390025.1. Taxonomy (NCBI): domain Eukaryota; kingdom Metazoa; phylum Chordata; class Amphibia; order Anura; family Myobatrachidae; genus Pseudophryne; species Pseudophryne corroboree. The sequence continues at coordinate 638,449,155 of NC_086449.1, forward strand.
GTAATCCGGTGGGTGTGAGGATATTGGGGGTCATTCCGAGTTGTTCGCTCGTTGCCGATTTTCGCAACGGAGCGATTAAGGCAAAAATGCGCATGCGCATGGTACGCAAGTATTTTAGCACAAAACTTAGTAGATTTACTCACGTCCGAACTAAGAGTTTTCATCATTGAAGTGATCGGAGTGTGATTGACAGGAAGTGGGTGTTTCTGGGCGGAAAATGACCGTTTTCTGGGAGTGTGCGGAAAAACGCAGGTGTGCCAGGATAAAACGCGGGAGTGTCTGGAGAAACGGTTGAGTGGCTGGCCGAACATAGGGCGTGTTTGTGACGTCAAACCAGGAATGAAACGGGCTGAGCTGATAGCAGTGTAAGAGTAAGTCTCGAGCTACTCAGAAACTGATGAGAATTTTCTATTCGCAATTCTGCTAATCTTTCGTTCGCTATTCTGCTAAGCTAAGATACACTCCCAGAGGGCGGCGGCCTAGCGTGTGCAATGCTGCTAAAATCTGCTAGCGTGCGAACAACTCGGAATGAGGGCCATTGTCTCATATTGCGGCAATAAAAGTTATTAGCAATACCGGATTCATGTATGATAATGTGGTGGGTTTAACTGGTCTTGGGGCGGGAACTCAGATGTAAACAACAGCAATCACATCTCAGGACTTAGTCATCGCCCACTGGTTGAGCTGACCAATGATCCCCAGTGCACTGGATATGTCCCACCCCCGGACCAATTGAAGAAAAGCTTGCATTTCCCATTGTATTGTTTTTGGACCGATTGTTTAAAAGAGGCTTCCTGGCCAGGCTCAGTGCTAATTCTCTGAAGGTCATCTTGCTAAGACAGACTGAGTCCTGGGTCCAGGAGCGCTCGCGAACAAACGTATGTATCTATTGGTTGTAGCTCTTCTCTTGTAATATTGTTGTATTTCTGTGTATACCAGTGGCGTGCGGTGAGGTCAGAGGCTGGTGAGGCACTACAGCCATAATGTCCACCGGATCCTGCCGATGACCCCTACCGCCACCGAGCCAATGCCCGATACTGCCTCTAAGCTAATGCCTGCTGCCACCGCCAATGGCTTACAAACTTGCCTACCATCAACTGACCCAGCCCTCCGCCACTAATTTGCATCTCAGTCCGATGCCGCCAATGCCCGCTGCCTGCCTCTCATCATACTTGTGATATATTGTACATTTTTATAGAAAAAAAATAAAAATGAGTGTTTGGGACTGGGAAGGGAGTGGGAGGAGGACATGAATGCAATTTTATTGTCCAGGGCTTCCATTAACTTAATGGAGAAGGGTCTTAATGGGTTAAAAAATGTAAAAAGAAAATGCGTGAGGTCCCCCCTCCTAAGCATAACCAGCCTCGGGCTCTTTGAGCCGGTCCTGGTTGTTTAAATACTGGGAAAAAATTGGACAGGGGTTCCCCGTATATAGACAACCAGCACTGGGCTCTTAGACTGGTCCTGGTTCCAAAAATATGGGGGACAAAAGATGTAGGGGTCCCCCGTATTTTTAAAACCAGCACCGGGCTCCACTAGCCAGGGACATAATGCCACAGCCGGGGGGGACATTTATGTAGGTCCCTGCGGCCGTGGCATTATCCCCCCAACTAGTCACCACTGGCCGGGGTTCCCTGGAGGAGTGGGGACCCCTTAAATCAAGGGGTCACCCCCCCTCCAGGCACCCAAGGGCCAGGGGTGAAGCCAGAGGCTGTCCCCAGCACCCCTGGGCAGTGGGTGCCGGGCTGATAGCCATAAGTGTGTAAAAAAAAAAGAATATTGTTTTTTGTTGTGGAGCTACAAGGCCCAGCAAGCCTCCCCCGCTTGCTGGTACTTGGAGAACCTCAAGTACCAGCATGCGGGGAAATAACGGGCCCACTGGTACCTGTAGTTCTAAAACAAAAAAAATACCCAAATAAAAACACAACACACACACACCGTGAAAGTAAAAATTTATTAAAACACACTTACACACTCACACATACTTACCTACATCCCACGCCGGTCACGTCCACTTGTCCATGTAGAATCCAATTGGTGGTTCCTGTAAAAATGAGAGAGATTACTTACCTACATCCCACGCCGGTCACGTCCACTTGTCCAGTAGAATCCAAAAGGGGTACCTATAAAAATGAAAATTATACTTACAAACAAATTAATAAATATTATGCCCTCACTGACGCGGGAAGACGTTCGCCCCTTGTAGTTGTGCCCCTGTAGCTGCGCCCCTTGTACTGTGCCCCTTGTAGTTGTGCCCCTGTAGCTGTGCCCCTTGTACTGTACCCCTTGTAGTTGTGCCCCTGTAGCTGCGCCCCTTGTACTGTGCCCCTTGTAGTTGTGCCCCTGTAGCTGCGCCCCTTGTACTGTGCCCCTTGTAGCTGTGCCCCTGTAGCTGCGCCCCTTGTAGTTGTGCCCCTGTAGCTGTGCCCTTGTAGTTGTGCCCCTGTAGCTGCGCCCCTTGTAGTTGCGCCCCTTGTAGTTGTGCCCCTTGTAGTTGCGCCCCTTGTAGTTGTGCCCCTTGTAGTTGTGCCCCTTGTACTGTGCCCCTTGTAGTTGTGGCCCTGTAGCTGCGCCCCTGTACTGTGCCCCTTGTAGTTGTGCCCCTGTAGCTGCGCCCCTTGTACTGTGCCCCTTGTAGTTGTGCCCCTGTAGCTGTGCCCCTTGTACTGTGCCCCTTGTAGCTGTGCCCCTGTAGCTGCGCCCCTTGTAGTTGTGCCCCTGTAGCTGCGCCCCTTGTAGTTGTGCCCCTGTAGCTGCGCCCCTTGTAGTTGTGCCCCTGTAGCTGCGCCCCTTGTAGTTGTGCCCCTTGTAGTTGTGCCCCTGTAGCTGCGCCACTTGTACTGTGCCCCTTGTACTGTGCCCCTTGTACTGTGCCCCTTGTAGTTGTGCCCCTGTAGCTGTGCCCCTGTAGCTGCGCCCCTTGTACTGTGCCCCTTGTAGTTGTGCCCCTGTAGCTGTGCCCCTTGTACTGTGCCCCTTGTAGTTGTGCCCCTGTAGCTGCGCCCCTTGTACTGTGCCCCTTGTAGTTGTGCCCCTGTAGCTGCCCCCTTGTACTGTGCCCCTTGTAGCTGTGCCCCTGTAGCTGCGCCCCTTGTACTGTGCCCCTTGTAGTTGTGCCCCTGTAGCTGTGCCCCTTGTACTGTGCCCCTTGTAGTTGTGCCCCTGTAGCTGCGCCCCTTGTACTGTGCCCCTTGTAGTTGTGCCCCTGTAGCTGCCCCCTTGTACTGTGCCCCTTGTAATTGTGCCCCTGTTGCTGTGCCTCAAACACACACACATAAAAATAAATAAATACACACACACATACTTACTGCTCCTGCAGCGCTGCCTCCGTCTCCGTCCGCCGGCTTCTCTCTGCTGTACTATGGGAGAGACGTCATGACTCACGACGTCTCTCCCACTGTAGCGCCGCTCAGACACTAGGGGTCAATTATGACCTCTAGTGTCAGTCAGCGGCGGCGGCTGCAGCGGGCGCCCACACAGCCCACGGCGCCTGCTGCAGCCGGGAAGGGGGATCACTAGTGATTGGACAGCGGATCCAGCACTGGATCCGCTGGGCCAATCACATCTGGGGGAATGACAGGGGCGTGCATTCATCGGGGCTGAATGCACGCCCCTGTCATTGAGGCATCAGTAAAGGTGCCGCTTCCCCGTTCTTTTTCAATGGGCTTTCACAGCCCATTGCTGCGCCCCGCCCCCTGCCCGCCCCCCGCTGCCCGGACTTTAATGTTAGGTGCGGGAGGCACCTCTCCCGCTGCCTACCAGCCTAACATTTTCACGGGGGAGATTATTAAAATAATAAAAGAATATATTTATCACAGACTCTGTTATAAATATCTTCTTTTTATTATTTTAATCATTATGACAGGGGAGGCACTGCCTCCCCTGCCTCCCCTGACTGCACGTCCCTGGTGTATATCCCTTTTAGTAAATATTTGTTGCTGCGTTGGACCACAACATAACATATACAACTGGTGTCGCATTCCATTCTTGTTTGGGTTATAAGGTGTATCCAGCCACACGTGTCGCTGCATTGTGCGATTCAGCGTGTCGTCATGTTTACGCAACGTGCATACACATCGTAAAGGTTATTAGCGTATGCTTAGTGGCAGCAGCGGCCCAAACCCTAGGATAATAAGGTACTGTTTTTTCCCTGCAAGTTAAACGAACTTAACAACATGCATAGTGCCCCCAGTAGTAGCGCCGATTACACACATAATGCCCCCAGTAGGAGCGCCGATTACACGCATAGTGCCCCCAGTAGTAGCACCGATTACACGCATAGTGCCCCTAGTAGTAGCGCTGATGATACGTATAGTGCCCCCAGTAGCAGCGCCGCTTATACGCATGGTGCCCCCAGTAGTAGCGCTGATGACACGTATAGTGTCCCCAGTAGCAGCGCCGCTTATATGCATAGTGCCCCCAGTAGTCTTACAGATTACACATATAGTGCCACCAGTAGTAGCGCCGATTACACGCATAGTGCCCCCAGTAGTAGCGCCACTTACACGCATAGTGCCCCCAGTGGTAGTGTCGCTTATACGCATAGTGCCACCAGTAGTAGCACCGATTACATGCATAGTTCCCCCCAGTATTAGCTCCGATGACACGCATAGTGCCCCCAGTAGTAGCGCCGCTTACACGCATAGTGCCCCCAGTAGTAGTGCCGCTTATACGCATAGTTATAGTGCCCCCAGTAGTAGCACCGATTACACGCATAGTTCCCCCAATAGTAGCTCCGCTGACACGCATAGTGCCCCCAGTAGGAGCACCGCTTACGTGCATAGTGCCCACAGTAGGTTCACCGCTTACACGCATAGTGCCCCCAGTAGTAGTGCCACTATTATGCATAGTGCCCACAGTAGCAGCACCGATTACACGCATAGTTCCCCCAGTAGTAGTGCCACTATTATGCATAGTGCCCACAGTAGCAGCACCGATTACACGCATAGTTCCCCCAGTAGTAGCTCCGCTGACGCGCATAGTGCCCCCAGTAGGAGCGCCGCTGACATGCATAGTGCCCCCAGTAGGAGCGCTCCCAGTAGTAGTGCCTCCAGTAGTAGTGTGGCTTACACACAAAGTGCCCCCAGGAGTAGTGCCACTTATACACAGTGCCCCCAGTAGTTGTGCTGCTTATACACAGTGCCCCCAGTAGTTGTGCTGCTTATACACAGTGCGCCCAGTAGTTGTGCTGCTTATACACAGTACCCCCAGTAGTAGCACTGCTGACACGCATAGTGCCCCCAGTAGGAGCGCTCCCAGTAGTAGTGCCTCCAGTAGTAGCGTTGCTTACACACAAAGTGCGCCCAGGAGTAGTGCCACTTATACACAGTGCCCCAGTAGTTGTGCTGCTTATACACAGTGCCCACAGTAGTAGCACCACTTAGAAATATAGTGCCCCTAGTAGTAGTTATACATAATACCCCCAATAGTAGTGCCATAATTCCCCACCCCACCACCACACACACGCACACACACACACACACACACACACACACACACACACACACACACACACACTTCACACACAGCAGTCTGGTCCCTGTGTAGCTCCACCCCTCTGACCCATGTAGCTCCACCCTCCTGCCATTTAGCCCCACCCCCTTTTCCCATCCACAACACTGCTGAAGGGAGTGGGGGTGCAGACTCTTCAAGCTGCCGGCACCGCTGCCTGTGTCTGTAGTGTAACAAGCGCAGCGGCAGCTGGCAGCAGCAGCAGGGACCTCAGCACGGGGAAGCAGAGCAGGCAGAGCACCTATCCAGCACAGCGCCTCCCTGCACTGCATCGCTTTGCTGAGTGGGTATCGCCGGGCCTGCCTACTCCCCCCCTAAGTCCCACGAAGCAGGGAGGCTGTTGCCAGCAGCCTCCCTGTATCTAACAATCTTAGAAAAAAAATAAAACTAGAAAAACTCCTAAGAGCTCCCCTAGCTGTGACCGGCTCCTCCGGGCACGTTTTCTAAACTGAGTCTGGTAGGAGAGACATAGAGGGAGGAGCCAGCCCACACTATTAAAATCTTAAAGTGCCAGTGGCTCCCAAAGGACCCCTCTATACCCCATGGTACTAAATGGACCCCAGCATCCTCTAGGACGTAAGAGAAATCATGTTACATACATCGAAGAATTACATACATCGAAGAAACATATCCAAAATACGACCATATCTTACACAAGACACAGCAAAAACTCTGATCCATGCTCTCATTATCTCCCGCATTGATTATTGTAATAGTCTCCTGACCGGTCTTCCCAAACATAGGCTCTCACCACTGCAATCCATTTTGAATGCAGCTGCGAGGCTAATCTTCCTCACTAGACGTTCATCATCTGCACATCCGCTCTGTTAGTCCCTCCATTGGTTACCGCAGAGGCGGAACTACCGGCAGTGCAGGCAGTGCACTGCACTGGGGCCCGCCTCTGTCCAGGGGCCCAAGCATGTAATGAGTCAAACTGACTCATTACATGCCGCTGTGCGCTGCAGGCAACCGCTGCCCGCAGCGCACAGCCGCCCGGAGATAGGAGCTGAGCAGCGGTACAGACGGGGGAAGGAGGAGGGAGCCGGAGGACGGAGCCGTAGCAGCGCTTTGTTACTGGTGGAGGCGCTGCTGCTGCTGCTCATCTGCTTCCCTATAGGCTGTCTTCCGAGAACAGCCTATAGGGAAGCAGAGGGGCAGCAGCAGCAGCGCCTCCACCAGTAACAAAGCGCTGCTGCGGCTCCGTCCTCCGGCTCCCTCCTCCTCATTCTCTACTGCCCGGGAATCGTCGTCTGACGCAGCTGCACCGAGGAGCCTGAGGGTAAGTATAATTCTTCTTTCTTTCTTTCTTTCTTTCTTTCTTTCTTTCTTTCTTTCTTTCTTTCTTTCTTTCTTTCTTTCTTTCTTTCTTTTTCTTTCCTTCTTTCTTTCTTGTGCCTGCCTGCCGCAATGTGTAAAAAGGGGGGACTACCTGCCGCAATGTGTAAAAAGGGGGGACTGCCTGCCGCACTGTGTAAAAAGGGGGGACTGCCTGCCGCAATGTGTAAAAAGGGGGGACTACCTGCCGCAATGTGTAAAAAGGGGGGACTGCCTGCCGCACTGTGTAAAAAGGGGGGACTGCCTTCCGCAATGTGTAAAAAGGGGGGACTGCCTGCCGCACTGTGTAAAAAGGGGGGACTGCCTGCCGCAATGTGTAAAAAGGGGGGACTACCTGCCGCAATGTATGTGTAAAAAGGGGGGACTGCCTGCCGCACTGTGTAAAAAGGGGGGACTACCTGCCGCAATGTGTAAAAAGGGGGGACTGCCTGCCGCAATGTGTAAAAAGGGGGGACTACCTGCCGCAATGTGTAAAAATGGGGACGCTGTCTGCCGTAATGTGTAACAAGGGCACGCTGTCTGCCGTAATGTGTAAAAAGGGCACGCTGTCTGCCGTAATGTGTAACAAGGGCACGCGGTCTGCCGTTATGTGTAAAAAGGGGTAATCTGCCCGACGCTATGTGTAAAAATGGGGAATCTGCCTGCCGTAATGTGTAAAAAAGGGGGGCTGCCTGACGCTATGTGTAAAAATGGGGAATCTGCCTGCTGCTATGTGTAAAAAGGAGGAATCTGCCTGCCGTAATGTGTAAAAATGGGGACGCTGTCTGCCGTAATGTGTAACAAGGGCACGCTGTCTGCCGTAATGTGTAACAAGGGCACGCTGTCTACCGTAATGTGTAAAAAGGGCACGCTGTCTGCCGTAATGTGTAACAAGGGCACGCGGTCTGCCGTTATGTGTAAAAAGGGCACGCTGTCTGCCGTTATGTGTAAAAAGGGCACGCTGTCTGCTGTAATGTGTAAAAAGAGGAATCTGTTCGCTGTAAGGTGTAAAAGGGTCTCTACCTGGTGTAGTGGTGCTACTGTGCGGCGTAATTTGAATAATGGAGACTACTGTGTTGGTATTATTTTGTGGCCACACCCCTTCCCCACGAAGCCACGCCACTATGTATTTTTGCGCGCGCCTACGGCGCGCACTGCCCCCGGGGTGGACTTGGATGGGGGGGGGGGGCCAAAGCATTTTGTCGCACCTGGGCCCACCGCTTGCTTGTTCCGCCACTGGGTTACCGGTATTCTACCGTGTTAAATATAAAATACTTTTACTTACATACAAGGCTATTAACCAAACTGCACCAACATAAATCTCTTCATTCATCTCAAGATATCTTCCTAACCAACCTCTTTGCTCTGCACAAGATCTGTGTCTCTCATCCACACGTATTACTTGTTCCCACTCAAAATTACAGCACTTTGGCCCTCATTCCGAGTTGTTCGCTCGCTAGCTACTTTTAGCAGCATTGCACACGTAAGCCATCTGGGAGTGTATCTTAGCATAGCAGAATTGCGAACGAAAGATTCACAAAATTGCGAATAGAAATTTCTTAGCAGTTTCTGAGTAGCTCGACACTTACTCTGCCACTGCGATCAGTTCAGTCAGTTTCGTTCCTGGTTTGACGTCACAAACACACCCAGCGTTCGCCCAGGAACTCCCCCGTTTCTCCAGCCACTCCCGCGTTTTTCCCAGAAACGGCAGCGTTTTTTCACACACACCCATAAAACGGCCAGTTTCCGCCCAGAAACACCCACTTCCTGTCAATCACACTCCGATCACCAGAACGAAGAAAAATCCTTGTAATGCCGTGAGTAAAATACCTAACTTTTGAGTAAAATAACTAAGCGCATGCGCTCTGCGAACATTGCGCATGCGCAGTTAGCGACTAATCGCAATATAGCGAAATTCGGCAACGAGCGATCAACTCGGAATGAGGGCCTTTGTTAGCAGTTGAGCAAAACCATATGCACTGCAGGGGAGGCAGATATAACATGTGCAGAGAGAGTTACATTTGGGTGGGTTATTTTGGTTCTGTGCAGGGTAAATACTGGCTGCTTTATTTTTACACTGCAATTTAGATTGCAGATTGAACACACCACACCCAAATCTAACTCTCTCTGCACATGTTATATCTGCCCCCCTTGCAGTCCACATGGTTTTGCCTAACTGCTAACAAAGTTCCTGCTGCGATCAACCCAGAATTACCCCCTGTGGGGGAGTGTATTATAGCTTAGCAGGGCTGCGATCGCTTGTGCAGCCCTGCTAAACTAAAATAATTTCAAGCAGAAGTAGACTAGGGCTGGACATACTTACCCTGTGCGATGGATCCAGCGATGATGGGCCCGGCTTTGACGTCACTCCTCCGCCCTCCGTTGTCCTGGACACGCCTGCGTTTTACTCACCACTCCCAGAAAAACGCTCTCCAACGGTCCGGATCCGCCCATCCACGCCTCCTTCCTGTCAATCTTCTTAGCTGTCACCGCTGCGACCGCTTCCGTCGGTAGCCACGACGTAACCCGGCGACCCCTGTCGCCGGGCAACGTTGCGCACGTGCACAGCGCCCGCCAAACATGCGCATTCCGCACCAGTTCGCACCGCAGCGAAAATCCGCTGCATGCGAACGGGTCGGAATGACCCCCTTTATCCGAGCTTCACCCACTCTGTGAAATGACCTCCCACGCACAATAAGACTCGCCTCTAGTCTCCAAACCTTTAAACGTTCCCTGAAAATTCAACTCTTCAGACAAGCCTATCAAATTCCAGACCCACCCGCATAAACCTTCAATGCTTCCCTATATAATTACATCCCCTCTGTACAGTACACATAACCTCACATATTTTGTCTCACACCCTCCTGACCCTTTGACAAAATTGCTGGGCGATCATATCATACAACCCATTAAGAACCTAGCAATCTGGTGGACCATTATGCAAAAGGTTCAGCTATCCTTGTGTATCAATGCCTATTTCCCTATAGATTGATATAGGCCCTACACACTGGCCGATATTCCTCAAAGATATGAACGATCTCGTTCATTATTGAACGAGATAACGTTCATATCTTTCAGTGTGGAGTCACCAGCGATGAGCGATGCGCAGCCCCGCACTCGTTTATCGCTGGTACCACGTCGGCTGTGCATGCAGGCCAATATGGACGATCTCATCCATATTTGCCTGCACTTCAATGGAGCCAAGTGACGGGGGGAGTGAAGAAACTTCACTCCCCCCCCGGCCACCAAGTCGCCCGTCGGCCGTATCCGCCGTCGGGCAGCTCGGCGGCGGACTTACTTGCCTACCTGGCCCTCTCCATGGGGTCGATTCTATTCGGCAACTAATGAATAGCGCCGGGAATTAGCTCCCGACGCTATTCAATTCAGCAACTAATTACCTGCAATTGTCGGGAATTCTTCTCTCATCCCCGGGGGATGAGAAGAGAAACCCGACAAAAGTGCTGCCTCGCGGCCGGCGCGAGGCTGATTCTGTCGGGAATCAGCCTCGCGCTGGGGAGTTAAGTCGGAGAATGCCCGTTCTCCCGACAAAACTACCTGTTTTGTCGGCGAGAACGGGCCATCGCCGACGTAACTAGTTGCTGAATTGAATAGCGTCGGGAGCTAATTCCCGGCGCTATTCATTAGTTGCCGAATAGAATCGACCCCCATGAGGGAGAAAATGCTCTGTTCCTGGACTTTCCTGGTAATGTATGATTGCCATCACCTGTGGTGAGCTAGTTAATTGATAAGAAAGGTGTTTCACCACAGGTGATGGCAATCATACATTACCAGGAAAGTCCAGGAACAGAGCATTTTCTCCCTCATGGAGAGGGTCAGGTAGGCAAGTATGGCGCCGGCAGATCTTTATATGTGTAGGGCCCATAAGTTTGAGAGCAGGGCCTTCCTACCTCTATGTCTGTCTGTTTTTACCCAGTTTTGTTCTATTTCTGTTGTTCTAATTGTAAAGCGCAACTGAGTATACTGCGCTATATAAGAAACTGTTAATAAATAAATAATGTCAAAAATGCTCTGCTACTGGACATGTCTATTAATTTATGATTGCCATAACCTGTATTGAACAGGTTAATGGATAAGGAAGGTGTTTCAGCACAGGTGATGGCAATCATAAATTAATAGCAAAGTCCAGGAGCAGAGCATTCTGTTCCTCCTGGCGAGGGTCTTGTTGGGGTAAGCAATTGCCCAGTTAGGATGTATGACCTAATAATAAAAACCTATAAATAAGGGGGGTAGCCAAACTACTGCTTTAACAAAAATCCCACTTTCGGCCCTAGGCAACCCTAGTATGTGAACATACCATACCCTCCAACATGACCCGCCCCACTAGGTACAAAATGCTCTGTTTCTGGACTTCCCTCTTAATTTATTATTGCCATTACCTGTGAAGAAACAGCTTTCTTATCATTTAACTAGTTCAACACAGGTGATGGAAATCATAAATTAAGAGGGAAGTCCAGAAACAGAGTATTTTGTACCTAGTGGGGCGGGTCATGTTGGAGGGTCTGACATACACCGGCAGAGAGAGATAGGCGGAGGAAAATGGTTACTATTGAGTGCTGCCACAATGTTTCATAAGCACGTTATATCTCTTCTGCCCGCTAGAGGGAGTAAACCTACATAGTTACTATATCCGAAATTCTAACTAAAACATAGATTATTTATTCGTTTTATTCCCTACACACCAATAACGTTACAGTACGCTTCGTTATGTGCAACAAAACGCAAAGGCAGCAAAGACTGACACCAATAACATGGCCGCCTGGCCTACTGTGGGCGACACTTTGTGGGCACCCGTCCAGCTCTCTCTGCAGACGTCACTTCGTTCTCTGCACCGCCCAAACCGCGAGACGGTCCCCGCCCAGGCCCCAGACTGAAGGAGGGAGAGGCCCCGCCCGCGGCGCGTCACGTGACTGAAGGGGAGCCCCTCCCAACGGTCACTGAGAGAGAGAGAGACACCGAAACCGGGAGACGAAGAGAGACTAACACCGGGGAGATCCGGAGCCGCAGCAGCCGCACATACCGGCAGCGTGCATCACACCGCGGCGGGGAGAGACATGGGCATGACCGCGGGAGAGGCACACGGGGCTCTGTGCAGCCGCTGAGGGGAGAGACGCTGGGCTAATCCCCCGTACACTCGGTGGGGGGAGGAGGTGACGGAGTCTGTGCTGTGGCAGCGCCCGGGCCGGAGGCCTCACAGGAGGAGGAGCTAGAGGTAAGCACACAGGACGGGTCTGTCCCGGTCACTGCGCCATCATCACCCCCCTCTCTCTTCCCCCTCCCTCCCTCATTGCCAGTGTCTGTGCCAGGGTGTAAGCTCCGCGAACCAGCCACCCCTCCCCCACGTCTGCTGCCACTGTGACCCGATCACCCCACAGCAGGGGGTTACCCTCTGCCTCCACCTCCCTGTCAGCAGGGGCAGGGGGTTTCCTTGTGTAAGCAGGGAGGCTGGGATATTGCCCATCAGTAGGTGTACACCATCACTGTGCCATTGTACCTGCTTACAGCCATCTCACTTAATTTCTGGCCTGGGACAGTGACTGGTGGAAGCACTGAAAGAGGTTGTGCAGCAGCTGCAGGGTTCACTTTCTGTGTGTTGTTGGCCTGTAGTTTATGGAGGGAATTCATTTCAAAGTGAAGTGAATTCTGGTGATTCCTTGCTGTGCACATATTGGCCATTTATGGTAGCGCCAACATTGCAAGTTTGCCAGCGTTCACGATGTGCTGTTCTGGAATGGCGCTTTATGGCCATCGCTTTGAATTCCTCCTTATTGACTGTGTTGGTTTTATTGTAATTGTCTAACTAGGTCATTTTGGTTTGTCACACTGGGGTGAATTCAATTGTTTTTGGGTGCTTGTATGTAATGGTCACCCGATGGGCTATACTCAGGTGATTTGTTGGTGGGCACCCATTACTTATCACTTATTGTGTATGTTGTGCACTGTGGTTAGATATGTAAAGCGGAAAATTGTGCAAAGTACTGGGAGCGTTGCCTTTGTGTGCCCAAAAGCACAACCTTGGGTTTATTTCTGTTTGCCACCTCAGGAGGGTGCAGGCAGAATTAATGAGTGCCCGTGGCCCTCACACATCGGAACATGCTTTACTTAGGGGTATTCAAAAATAATTGAAAGCCGCCCCCCCCCCCCCCCCCCCCCTTCCCAAAAGCAGAGAAAGCAATAAGCTGTTCCGGAATATCATGTCGCACCTTCCAGCTTTGCTAGTTTTCCTTGCACCAGAAAACTTGAGATCTTGGCATTACAGTATATGGGCGATATATACACAGCCTGTAGCTATGGTGCCCAGTGGTATATCGCTTAGAATTGAATCACCCCCTCCCCCTCTGTATGGTTACTAATTAAATCTGTTCCTGGGCTGTGTGAACCTTAATTGAGTTGTGAATACAAGTCTTATTGTTTGGCATGAAAACAGTTAATCTGCAGTTGATGGGATTTCCAGTGAGTGGATTGCCCCATCAGGATATGTAATGTGTACACCTCCCCCAGACCCTATTTATAACAGTCTGGGCATTGGCATGAAATGTGTGTCAGGCTTGCGGGGGAGGTAGGGAGACACTCTTTGCTTATGACCATGGGCTTGCAGTCCCTTAGTAGCTATTTAGCAGTAATTTAATAGTTAAACCTATTCTCCTGACTCCAGTAATAGGGTTTGTGGGTGGAAGTCTGTGTGGAGACATGTATAAGTGTTACATCCTCCCCCCCATCTCTACCCGTCTTATAACAGTAAGCTCTGCTGATGCCACTGTATCCGTCTGCTGATGCCACTGTATCCGTGAAAGCAATGTCTACATGTGTAGATAGATAACGTAGTTGTCCTACATATCCTTCTTTTCCTCATTTTGGATTTCAAGCCATTTTCTATTTTGATGTAATGGTAACAACACAGTCAGAGGCTGAAGATATATTTGATAGCCCTTTCTATTATCGCTTCATTATTTACAGGTCATTGCTCGTGAGCTGGACCTCCTGTTCTAACTGGCGTTTGTATGTCTGGATAGTCCCGGAACAACATAGCAGTGTTTTTCTGTCCTCCAATGTGTGTTGTGATGATCAGGGCTAAATCTCCAGTAATTGACGTCAGGGCTTTGTTCCTTCACTTCAGGCCAGTGAGCATGTCTGTGGCATCACTGATGGGGGATGCTATAATGGAGACACTGTAGTGTAAGTAGTGTTTCCACACATTTCCCTTTCGGAGTGTTACACTGTACATCAGTCTCTCATACAGATGTTTTGTACTTGTCATTTTTAAAGGAGCTAATTCATGCCAATATATTGTCACCAATAATAGGGACATTTATTAATACATATTTTTATACCCTAAGAAAATAATTTTGTTTTTTTTAAATGGTTCTGTTTGTTTTTTTTATTTGGCATTGGTGACTTTATCTGTAAATGTGCTTAACGATGTTTAGCTGCCTGCTTGATAGAGACTGCGCAAAGTGTGTTTTACCCCATTTCATATAAATGGGGTAATTGGACATCTGCTGCTTTGTCAGTCCCTTTAGTAAGTCATTGTTAAATTCCCATGCAATATATAATTTTTTTATTTTACATTCCCTTAAGTGGAGGTTCACAATGGCTGTTCCTAGGACTAGATTTTTATAGCCACTTCAGATTTGGCTGTTTACACTTGTGTCTTCTGGACATGTGATTTTTTTTAATTTATTTTTTTTATACACTAATTTAGTCGTATAGATAGCTACAAGTGGTATTAGCAGTATGCTGTCATTTTGCAACTGCAGCATAACTCATTCTAGCTCACATAGGGTTGTGAAGGAAAAGGATCGTCATAATTCTGCACTGATGCGCTTTGCGACCGCACTTCAATCAAATGAACTCCTCAATTTTAAGCGCCTTTAATATGTAGGATATTTACAAAAAAGTCAAGTAAAACCAGGCGGACATAATGCAGAGCTTATGTGGTTGTGTCATGGAGGTACTTTTAGGTGTCACTACTGTCATTTTGCCTTTGATGAAGTCTAGGGTGCATTTCCCATAAGAAAAAAATACGTAAATATAGATAAGGTATGTACTACAAAAGAAACAGGGTTGTGCACTTATATTTTTTAAAAATTCCCCTTTTAGACATAACATTCTGTCTTCGGCCCGGCTCAGATCCGGAACACTGAGCATAGGTTGAAGCCGGGGATGTCTGTACTTGTCCCTGTTAACACATGGGTGACAGTCGTCGCCCTTCACATCGGATGCGGGTATTCTGGCATACGGTGGACGCATGGATATGTAATCTCAAGCACTACTGACCCCTGTCAGTTCAGCTTCTTTTAGGCATGATCCGGGTTGCTAATCCTGGGAATTACCCTGGTCGATTGAAGGGGCACAGGATGCGGGGCTTTCAATTTAGGTAGACAGACATAAGCCAGACTCAGATCAATGCATGTTCAAGGCAAAAAAATAGGTTTTTGGCTGTTATTTAAGGGGTATGTGACCATTTCTCCTTGCTTTGTATAAATTCTAAACACCTGACAAAATCCAAAAACTTGTGTTTTTTGCTGCGAACACGCATAGACCATGGTCTGGTGTATGTCTGAAAGGGTCTACCCAGGTTGACAGTCCCGCATCCTGTGTCCCTTCAATCAGCCTGGATAATTTTTCAGGACTAGTAACCCGGGTCAGTGCTCTGACTTCTGGCTGAAAGGTCTGACCCGGGTCATGCCTAAAAGTAGCTGATAGGAGGGGGGGCAGTAGTGCTTGGAGGTGATATCATCTCCAAGCGTCCACTGTAAGCTGGAAGACCCGGTTTGGTGGGAAAGGTTAACGTGGACAAGTACAGAAAAAGGGATGGCTTCAACCCGTGCTCAGTGGTCTGGGCCTGATTGAAGCCAAAGTTTTCTTGTTTGAAAGGGGTGTAATAAATACCATTGCCACAGAATGCCTTCATTCTGGAATTTGGAAATAGCCCCTTTAAATAAACAAAAACATGTGAAACCTTTTGCAGATTTATGGATCTTGCTTGAAAGTTACACTGTTGAAAGATTTAAGCTGGGTACACAGTGGGCCGATATCTGCCCACTATGCCGTTTTAGGCCGATTTGGAACAATATATTGGGAATGTCACTCAATGGGCATAATTCAATTCAGTGACAATACCGCGCAATGTGACACTTAACGACGGGATTTCTTCTCGCACCTCTGGAGAGTGCAAGCAGAAATCTGACAAAAGTGCCTATGCGATGCTGACTTCTGCCCTTAGTGCGGCAGAAACAGCGTCGTGCCGGTCGCTTAAGTCTGAGAATGCCCGTTCTCCAGACAAAACACCCTGTTGAGTCTGGGAGAACAGGCATTCTCCGACTTAACACTGCAGTGTATTGAATATCGCCCGTACCCAATGATGTGGTTGCCTATGGTCACTAGTGATGTCACCAGGTTTGATGTGCTGTACATCAAACGTATCAATAAAGCTAGCGACTGAGGCATGTGTAATGAAGGAAGGAACAATCTGTTTCTTTGAAATCATGACTTAGGGGCTAATTCAGGTTGCTTTGCAAATCATGATACAACCGGAATTATTGCGATCGTCCCGCGGGCCCGTCTCCAGGGCGGAGATGGAGCGTTGCGGAGGCAGGCAAACGGGGCGGTGCATATGGGGGCGTGATCGCGGCGGCTGCGTGATGTCTCATGCAGGCGCCACGATCATGGCGGCGGGCCTCCTGCGGGCACAGCTAGGCTGCGCAGGCAGGAGGCATCTTCTATTTCTGCTCATAAGCAGAAATTGCGATGCGTTCACAATTTCTGCTTGTTGAAGGGGGGTGGGGGCGCGGCGGTCACGCTGGATGGCCTTGCCCAGCGATGGGCGGCCCCCAGCATGCGAGCCGAAGGATTGCAAGATCTAATTAAAAGAATTTGCAATCCTTAGTGAATTAGGCCCATAGTTCAATGTTTACCCAGGATCTGATATATCGGCCAGGGACACGTCGTCCCAGTGTATACCCAGCTAGGGTAAATATGCAGTTTGAGAGCACCCTGTTCATTAATTGCAACTTGGTTTCGCTTCATTTATGTAATAAGTTTGTAAGAGTGGGGGAGATGCTCACGTTTGTATGTTAGAATGTTTTTATTACAATTGAAATGTGCAAATAAGTGCAACATTTATTTGCTTAGCCTCCGTGCATGCCACTCAGGTTTCCCCACGTGTCCCTGCTTACTGGCTAATCTAGTTACACTAATTAAATCATTAATTTAAATAGATTTTATTGTTGGGAGCCAAAAAAAAAAAAAAAAAATCACTTGAGGGAATAGAGCAAGTTATATATTATCAGGTGAGGCTGGACGTCTGTGCAAGATTCTTGCAGAGACGCAAATGAAATGACACTGCCTTCAGTAATTCCTAATTAATAAAACTGAAAAGCATTTATTTTCAATAATGTAATCCAACTCTTCAATATAGCAAATTGATTGGGAGTCCAGGGGACTTCCATTGTCAGGGGAGAACCTGTGCAACAGTCGCAAAGTCTGCTCTATATTTAAAAGCATGTATGCACATTTTGACGAGATGCTGTTGCTATTTCCCAGTTTTTGTACATCTGCCGGAACAGATACGAGATGTGCTGTGCATTGTGATGCAATTTTCCTTATGAACCAGAAATCATATTATAAAGCTGTTGGAAAACTCAGCAATATACCAGAAACTAATGAGTGAGCAAAGGTGACCGTTGCTTATGTGCAGCTAGTTACCAGTTGTGCGTCATACATTCTGTTACCACTTTACAGTGTGTACTGACTGGTTCAACGTGTGTTTTCTTTGGTATGGGTGACCGTGAATTTATATTTTAATTTTGCTATTCCTCTTATCAAATTTATTCAGCCCTAATACCAATTCATTGCACTTTCACACACTTTCTAGCATTATAAAATGTAAATTATTTCATGACAGCATATATGTAATGTAATCCATATTTTCACTAGGTTGAATTAGGAAATATCTGCTTTTTCTTCATTTTGAAATGTCCCTTTTATGCCTAGCTACATGCAGCTAGCGTATACTTTGTTTATTATGTGTTTTACATGTATCTGTCTACAGTATATATTATGCAACAGTGTATTCTCTGTACTCCAGGCATAAGTATACCCTGACGGTGTGATTAAACACTTAAAAATGTGGATCTTCCAGTGCTGGGAAATTTCCATTGCTTGGCAGCAGTCAGTGTTTTTCTGTAGCATTTGGGCGATCAGTCTTACTACTTTGCGTATGTAAATTTATTGTGCATTTGTCAGCAACAAATGACATTTTATTTCTGGTGGAAGTGTGAACAGTTTCATATGTAAACTGGAATTTATTTAGAACGGATTTTAAAGCTCCTAAAGCACTTCTCGTACATTAAATGGCTTTTTTCCTATGTATGTCAAACCCGTGGCCCTCCATCTGTTGTGAAACTACAGGTTCCAGCATGCTTTTACATGCATACTTTCCACTGATCAGCTTGTAAAACATGCTGGGACTTGTGGCCCTCCAGCTGTTTTGAAACTACGAGTTTGACATGCCTGCTATAGATTGTAAGTCAGCATCCAAGACACTCTTACCCCTTTCTGTTATTACCTCATCGTATCATATTGCCGTTTTGTTCCCAATTGTAAAGCACAATGAAATATGCTGGTGCTATATAAGTAAATGATAACAGTTGTTTTTTGGAGGGCTTTCTCCAGATCTTGTAGTAACCCCACTAGAAAACCGTTCTGGCATGGGGGAGATTTAATCGGAAAAACCAATCACAAGATGGCTTGGAGATTGTGGCTTGTGGTTGGCCCACTCCTGTTGCCATTTTAAAATGGTGAACATAATTAGTTTTCCAGTTTTGTGATACCCTATCTAGGATAACTGGCTGCATGGGTGGCACAAAGGCTAGGAAAATTCAGTAGTTGACAACTTTAAACAAGGTTTTTAAAACAAAGATGTTTCTTCTACAGTGCAACACATTTGATTTATATTTTTGAGGTATCTGCTTTATAACTATTTGCAATCATTGGCACTTTGCAAGATATATATACCTTTGTTGCATTTGTGTGGGTTTGTAAATACATTTCGGATCCATCCCTTAATATGTTGGTTATTACCGTAACGCCACCTATTGAGCGTTACACACTGCAGAGATGCTGCCTGAAACACTTTCAAGGGGATGGCACAGCATCTTACTGAATGCATTCTGCAGGGTCCATGTTAGTGCCATTGTTCTGTTGACATACATCTACACAACCTTCTTAAAGAGTTGTTTGCATTTGAATGGTTTTGCATAATGTGTATTGTTTGACACATGCTCTTAAAATATCTTTGCTCTGGCCAAAATCTGACAGTGAGCAATTGTCATTATAAAATGTGTGAGCCCTGCAATTATTTGTAAAGGCCCATATAAACGGGCCGATGCGGGAGAGATGTGTGCTGAGCGAACAGCTCAGCACACATCTCTCCGGCCGCTCAGCACAGCGCGATCTGTGCTGAGCGTGCGGTGGGAGACGGGGGGGGCGCTTATTTCACCCAGCGGGTGAAGTGAGCGACCCGCTAGATTGGCCTGCACACAGGCCAATCTAGCACCAGCGATAGCGATGCGTGGGGCTGCGCATTGCTATCGCTGTAGGGGGTACACACGGAGCGATAATGCTCAAATTCTAAGCAATCTAGTCAGATTGCTTAGAATATCGCTCCGTGAGTACCTCCCTTAAGAGTTGGGGTAAACACATGAGCAGATGCCTCCATCATACCTGATTGCTGGACCTACAATATATCTTACAGCCAAAATGACGGACATAAATAAGTGCAACCTGTGACAAACCTATTATCCATATGGTTTATGAGTTTCAGGGAGAATGGAATTGTGTTTAGGGAACCTAGGGCCCGTCAGAGCTACTCAATTGTTTCCCAGACGCCCATTATTTCTGCTTGCACCCTCCTGAGGTGGCGAGGAGAAATGTGCGGAATATCAAGCTCTTGGGCTCATTTCGGCAGTGCGTCCAATTTGTTATACGCTTTACATGTCTAACCCCAATCTATTTGGGCATGACATGCACAAAAAGCAATGGGTGCCCAGTTACTTGTGCCCGCCAGCACAATTAATTAAATAACGTCCCGTCTAAAGTGATGGGTGAGCGGAATCAGATTTCAAAGTTGTTTTTGTTTAAACTTCTTTTAGTGCAGTGGTTCCCAAACTGGGTGCCATGACACTTGCAGGAATGCCACAGGTTGGTGGTCTAAGACCAATTCAAACTAATTATTGGCAATATGAAAGGCAAACCCAGTAGTTGCGGCTGCCAATCATAAAATATGTGGACAAACAGAAGTGCAACCCTGTCCACCACCATGTCACTGAACCTTGGGTTGACCAGTAAATACAGTGCACTTCATTTAATATAATCTTTGCTGAGTTTCTCAATAAGTAACATTTAGCCTAGTGGTGGTGTAATATAAAAAGGGTGACATGCTAAAGTGTGATGATTTAAGAAAATCGGGGAACCATTGCCTTTAGTGAGTTTACTATTGATTAAAACTGAAATTCCTAATTATATTTCACAGTTGGTGCTATCACAAAACAGATCTTATTACACTGATCTATGTGAACACACAAATAATTAGAAACCAGGCCATGCCCTATGGAGTAAGAAGGATGCTGTAGTTTGGGTCCTGACTACACCAGGCCGTTCTCCCACAAAATGTTTATACACACATTTATGCACAGCTGAAAATTTTTGCACAGCATCTTGTGTCACTGTAAAATTACCAGCTTGTGCTGCCTAAAATAAAATGGTTATACAAATAATGTATACGAGCTAGTGGCACCAGACACCTGGCTCTCCTCACACAGCTTTTACAAACCCTGGTTGTTGTTGTGTTGTTGTCGCCCTTGTTGGTAGTGTTAGATCTGACAACTGTAATGATATGAGTTCAGGTTTGCAGAATGCTATTGCCGCGATCAGTGCTTGTGTGCCTCTTAATAGTTTACTACTGTTTGGCAGCCCTTTATCTGTCTTAGGAAAAAAGGGGCTTAAAGATGTTTTTGGAGTGCTAAGATGCAATTTTTCTTTTCTTTTTGTCGACTTGACAACCAGGGTTCGTTCAACCCTAATGTTTGTAATGTATGCAAGAACACCTTAAGAATATTAGGTCAGACGTGATAGCGTCTCAGATCGCCTCTAGTCTTTTGAGTACTGTACTTCTTTGGTTAAGGTTATAGAGCAGGAATAGCTGCAATGCCATTAAATTCCCCAAAGCATTTCTTATTTCTCTATCGTCCTAGTGGATGCTGGGGTTCCTGAAAGGACCATGGGGAATAGCGGCTCCGCAGGAGACAGGGCACAAAAAGTAAAGCTTTAGGATCAGGTGGTGTGCACTGGCTCCTCCCCCTATGACCCTCCTCCAAGCCAGTTAGATTTTTGTGCCCGGCCGAGAAGGGTGCAATCTAGGTGGCTCTCCTAAAGAGCTGCTTAGGAAAGTTTAGCTTAGGTTTTTTATTTTACAGTGAGTCCTGCTGGCAACAGGATCACTGCAACGAGGGACTTAGGGGAGAAGAAGTGAACTCACCTGCGTGCAGGATGGATTGGCTTCTTGGCTACTGGACATCAGCTCCAGAGGGACGATCACAGGTACAGCCTGGATGGTCACCGGAGCCTTGCCGCCGGCCCCCTTGCAGATGCTGAAGTAAGAAGAGGTCCAGAATCGGCGGCAGAAGACTCCTCAGTCTTCTAAAGGTAGCGCACAGCACTGCAGCTGTGCGCCATTTTCCTCTCAGCACACTTCACACGGCAGTCACTGAGGGTGCAGGGCGCTGGGAGGGGGGCGCCCTGGGAGGCAAATGAATACCTATTTTGGCTAAAAATACCTCACATATAGCCTCCGGAGGCTATATGGAGATATTTAACCCCTGCCAGAATCCGTTAAGAGCGGGAGACGAGGCCGCCGAAAAAGGGGCGGGGCCTATCTCCTCAGCACACAGCGCCATTTTCCCTCACAGAAAGGCTGGAGGGAAGGCTCCCAGGCTCTCCCCTGCACTGCACTACAGAAACAGGGTTAAAACAGAGAGGGGGGGCACTAATTTGGCGATATGCTTATATATATATTAAGATGCTATAAGGGAAAACACTTATATAAGGTTGTCCCTATATAATTATAGCGTTTTTGGTGTGTGCTGGCAAACTCTCCCTCTGTCTCTCCAAAGGGCTAGTGGGTCCTGTCCTCTATCAGAGCATTCCCTGTGTGTGTGCTGTGTGTCAGTACGTGTGTGTCGACAGGTAGGAGGACGATGTTGGTGAGGAGGCGGAGCAATTGCCTGTAATGGTGATGTCACTCTCTAGGGAGTCGACACCGGAATGGATGGCTTATTTAGGAAATTACGTGATAATGTCAACACGCTGCAAAGTCGGTTGACGACATGAGACGGCCGACAAACAATTAGTACGGTCCAGACGTCTCAAAAACACCGTCAAGGGTTTTTAAAACGCCCGTTTACTTTAGTCGGTCGACACAGACACAGACAGGGACACTGAATCCAGTGTCGACGGTGAATAAACAAACGTATTCCTTATTAGGGCCACACGTTAAAGGCAATGAAGGAGGTGTTACGTATTTCTGATACTACAAGTACCACAAAAGAGGGTATTATGTGGGATGTGAAAAAACTACCATAGTTTTTCCTGAATCAGATAAATTAAATAAAGTGTGTGATGATGCGTGGGTTCCCCCCGATAGAAAATTATGGGCGGTATACCCTTTCCCGCCAGAAGTTAGGGCGCGTTGGGAAACACCCCTTAAGGTGGATAAGGCGCTCACACGCTTATCAAAAGGCGGTACCGTCTATAGATAGGGCCGTCCTCAAGGACCAGCTGACAAGGCTGGAAAATATAATAAAAAGTATATACACACATACTGGTGTTATACTGCGGCCAGCGATCGCCTCAGCCTGGATGTGCAGAGCTAGGGTGGCTTGGTCGGATTCCCTGACTAAAAATATTGATACCCTTGACAGGGACAGTATTTTATTGACTATAGAGCATTTCTATATATGCGAGATGCACAGAGGGATATTTGCACTCTGGCATCATGAATAAACGCGATGTCCATAACTGCCAGAAGATGTTATGGACACGACAGTGGTCAGGTGATGCAGATTCCAAACGGCACAGTATGGCCGTATAAAGGAAGAGGACTTGTTTGGGGTCGGTCCATCGGACCTGGTGGTCACGGCAACTGCTGGAAAATCCACCGTTTTTTACCCTAAGTCACATCTCTGCAGAAAAAGACACCGTCTTTTCAGTCTCAGTCCTCTCGTCCCTATAAGATCATATCTGCCCAGGGATAGAGGAAAGGGAAGAAGACTGCAGCAGGCAGCCCATTCCCAGGAACAGAAGCGTTCCACCGCGTCTGACAAGTTCTCAGCATGGCGCTGAGACCGTACAGGACCCCTGGATCCTACAAGTAGTATCCCGGGGGTACAGATGGGAATGTCGAGACGTTTCCCCTTCGCAGGCTCCTGAAGTCTGCTTTACCAAGTCTCCCTCCGACAAGGAGGTAGTATGGGAAAAAATTCACAAGCTGTATTCCCAGCAGGTGATAATTAAATTACCCCTCCTACTACAGAAAAGGGGTATTATTCCACACTATATTGTGGTACTGAAGCCAGAAGGCTAGGTGAGACTTATTCTAAAAATTTTTTTTTGAACACTTACAAAGGTTCAAATTAAGATGAAGTCACTCAGAGCAGTGATAACGAACCAGGAAGAAGGGGACTATATAGTGTCCCGGGACATCAGGGATGCTTACCTCTATGTCCCAAATTTGCCCTTCTCACTAAGGGTACCTCAGGTTCGTGGTGCAGAACTGTCACTATCAGTTTCAGACGCTGCCGTTTGGATTGTCCACGGCACCCCGGGGTCTTTACCAAGGTAATGGCCGAATTGATGATTCTTCTTCGAAGAAAAGGCGTCTTAATTATCCCTTACTTGGACGATCTCCTGATAGGGGCATAGTCCAGGGAACAGTTGGAGGTCGGAGTAGCACTATCTCGGATACTGCTACAATCAGCACGGGTGGATTCTAAATATTCCAAAATCGCAGCTGATCCCGACGACACGTCTGCTGTGCCTAGGGATGATTCTGGACACAGTCCAGAAAAAGGTGTTTCTCCCGGAAGAGAAAGCCAGGGAGTTATCCGAGCAAGTCAGGAACCTCCTAAAAACAGTGCATCATTGCACAAGGGTCCTGGTAAAAATGGTGGCTTCCTACGAAGCAATTCCATTCGGCAGATTTCACGTAAGAACTTTTCAGTGGGATCTGCTGGACAAATGGTCCGGATCGCATCTTCAGATGCATCAGCGGATAACCCAATATCCAAGGACAAGGGTGTCTCTCCTGTGGTGGTTATAGAGTGCTCATCTTCTAGAGGGCCGCAGATTCGGCATTCAGGATTGGATGCTGGTAACCACGGAGCCCAGCCTGAGAGGCTGGGGAGCAGTCACACAAGGGAAAAATTTCCAGGGAGTGTGATCAAGTATGGAGACTTTTCTCCACATAAATATACTGGAGCTAAGGGTAAATTTATAATCCTCTAAGCTTAGCAAGACCTCTGCTTCAAGGTCAGCCGGTATTGATCCAGTGGGAAAAACATCACGGCAGTCGCCCACGTAAACAGACAGGGCGACACAAGAAGCAGGAGGGCAATGGCAGAAACTGCAAGGACTTTTCGCTGGGCGGAAAATCATGTGATAACACTGTCAGCAGTTTTTCATCCCGGGAATGGAAACTGGGAAGCAGACTTCCTCAGCACGACCTCCACCCGGGAGAGTGGAAACTTCATTGAGAAGTTTTTTCCACATGATTGTAAACCGTTGGGAAATACCAAAGGTGGACATGATGGCGTCCCGTCTGAACAAAAAACGGGACAGGTATTGCGCCAGGTCAAGAGACCCTCAGGCAATAGATGTGGACGTTCTGGTAACACCGTGGGTGTACCAGTCGGTGTATGTGTTCCCTCCTCTGCTTCTCATACCTAAGGTGCTGAGAATTATAAGACGTAGAGGAGTAAGAACTATACTCATGGCTCCGGATTGGCCAAGAAGGACTTGGTACCCGGAACTTCAAGAGATGCTTACAGAGGTCTTATGGCCTCTGCCGCTAAGAAGGGACTTGCTTCAGCAAGTACCATGTCTGTTCCAAGACTTACCCCAGCTGCGTTTGTCGGCATGGCGATGGAAAGCCGGATCCTAAGGGAAAAAAGGCATTCCGGAAGAGGTCATTCCTACCCTGGTCAAAGCCAGAAAGGAGGTGACCGCACAACATTATCACCACGTGTGGCGAAAATATGTTGCGTGGTGTGAGGCCAGGAAGGCCCCACAAAGAAATTTCAACTCGGTCGTTTCCTGCATTTCCTGCAAACAGGAGTGTCTATGGGCCTCAAATTGGGGTCCATTAAGGTTCAAATTCGGCCCTGTAAATTTTCTTCCAGAAAGAATTGGCTTCAGTTCCTGAAGTCCAGAAGTTTGTCAAGGGAGTATTGCATATACAAACCCCTTTTTTGTGCCTCCAGTGGCACTGTGGGATCTCAACGTAGTTCTGGGATTCCTCAAATCACATTGGTTTAAAACCAGTCAAATATGTGGATTTGAAGCATCTCACATAAAAAGTGACCATGCTCTTGGCCCTGGCCTGGACCAGGCGAGTGTCAAATTGGTGGTTTTTTCTCAAAAAAGCCCATATCTGTTTGTCCATTCGGACAGGGCAGAGCTGCGGACTCGTCCCCAGTTCTCTCCCTAAGGTGGTGTCAGTGTTTCACCTGAACCAGCTTATTGTGGTGCCTTGCACCTACTAGGGACTTGGAGGACTCCAAGTTGCTAGAAGTTGTCAGGGCCCTGAAAATATGTTCCAGGACAGCTGGAGTCAGAAAATCTGACTCGCTGTTTATACTGTATGCACCCAACAAGTTGGGTGCGCCTGCTTCTAAGCAGTCGATTGCTCGTTGGATTTGTAACACAATTCAACTTGCACATTCTGAGGCAGGCCTGCCACAGTCTAAATCGGTTAAGGCCCATTCCACAAGGAAGGTGGGCTCATCTTGGGCGGCTGCCCGAGAGGTCTCGGCATTACAACTCTGCCGAGCAGCTACGTGGTCAGGGGAGAACACGTTTGTAAAATTCTACAAATTTGATATCCTGGCACAAGAGGACCTGGAGTTCTCTCATTCGGTGCTGCAGAGTCATCCGCACTCTCCCGCCCGTTTGGGAGCTTTGGTATAATCCCCATGGTCCTTTCAGGAACCCCAGCATCCACTAGGACGATAGAGAAAATAAGAATTTACTTACCGATAATTCTATTTCTCGGAGTCCGTAGTGGATGCTGGGCGCCCATCCCAAGTGCGGATTATCTGCAATACTTGTACATAGTTACAAAAATCGGGTTATTATTGTTGTGAGCCATCTTTTCAGAGGCTCCGCTGTTATCATACTGTTAACTGGGTTTAGATCACAAGTTGTACGGTGTGATTGGTGTGGCTGGTATGAGTCTTACCCGGGATTCAAAATTCCTCCCTTATTGTGTACGCTCGTCCGGGCACAGTACCTAACTGGCTTGGAGGAGGGTCATAGGGGGAGGAGCCAGTGCACACCACCTGATCCTAAAGCTTTACTTTTTGTGCCCTGTCTCCTGCGGAGCCGCTATTCCCCATGGTCCTTTCAGGAACCCCAGCATCCACTACGGACTCCGAGAAATAGAATTATCGGTAAGTAAATTCTTATTTATACTGTAGCTGCATTGCGTTACAATAACGTTAATGCCTGCGGGACATGTACATTAGGGCATAGATTTCTTGTACTGTTCATATGTAAAAACCATTGAGCTGTAATTAGCAAATACTTTTTATTTTCTACCATGGACTCAATTCAGTGCGAATTGAACAGCACCGCGAAGGAGCTCCTGGAGCTATTCAATTCATCACTATGTTATGCTGGATTTGAGGATTCCTTTTGCACTCCTCCTGGGGTGCCAGCAGAAATTCAGCAAAACTACTGTGGCGATGATGTTTTCTGCCCTTATTTGTCTGCAGACAAAAATCAGCAAGTCCGGCGGCATATTGCCGCACTTACTCATGGGGACGAGAACATTGCCCCTAATTAATTTACCCCGTTGTATCGTGTTGAAATTAAATGGGTCTGAAGTAAATACTTTAAACTTGACTTTCATATCCCGATGTATTATTATAGTTGATGATATAAATTGGTGATTACACTAAATGCAGTGGTCGTGATATGCAGCATGAGAATGGCTCTTTGCGGCCAGCAACATCGCTACTTATTCCACACACCCCATAGTGGTGAGCTTTATTTTGTATCCATTATAAGCTTTTGCCCATTACATCAAGTTGCCAGGGTCTTATAGCCGTGTGCACTTGGTTATTCCAGCTTTAGACTGGTGGTTTGTGGACCAGTACATTTATCCACTGAAGTGTGATATTAAAAAAACAACAAAAAAAAACAACAACCTTTTCCCCGGAATATACGCACAATATATATACACGCACAAATTTGTGTAATGTATGAGCATTTTTATGAATAAAATGCATGGAATACTGTGCTCTGGTAAGAGTATTAATGCTGTGTTTGGTTGGAAAGCAGTTCCTGCACATTTATTACCCTTCTACTATTAGATGGGTGGTGTCACTTTGGTACTTTAAAATTTGCATATGAAGAGCAGTATCTAATTGCTCAGAATTTAAACAATTCCTTTGTGATTAATACAGATGTGGGGGTGATTCAATTTGAATAATTAATTGGCGCCTAGAAGGAGCAATGTAATTATTCTTGGCACCCATTAATGACCGCGCTTGTTACACCCAAATAATCAGTGTTTAGCCACATATAGTGGCTAAACCTAACTAAAGTACTGGCCACGGCGTGAAAAGTGTCATTTGCACGCCCAAACGGAACACTTTTTGCAAATTTCTGCTCGCCATGTCAGGAGACTGAGCAGAAATATTGACGCAGATGGCACTCTCTCCTGCATGTAGCTCCGTCAGACACCCATTACACAGCCTGCAAAATGTCAAATGAGAGATTTATCACTAGCGGTTTTTTTTTTTAAAATGCATTCAGCTGTGTTTAAAGCACTCCAACTGAAAAGCGTGATATTTCAGCAAGTCTGCTCACAAAGGACAGTATCCAATTAGCTGCTGTGAATTGCCACAGCTAATGGATTCCCCCAGGGCTATTAGCCCCGTAGCCCAGCACTTGTCGGGGATTATGGGCACACGAAGCAGAATCCCAGATAAGCAACCCCAGGAAACCTGCTTTCGGCTGATAACACATGGGATGGGGAATTTATCCCGGATCCCATGTGTTATTGCCCAATAACGGGTCATTTACTGCACATTAAAAACAGGCTGTAATCGGGTAGCCCTATTGTAAAAATCCAATTTTTACCATGCGGTAAATCAGCATATGTGATAGGATACCACTTAGGAGAACATTTACTAAGCAGTGATAAGAGAGAAGTGAGCCAGTGAAGAAGTGGCCCCATCAACCAATCAGCAGCTCTGTATCATTTTATAGTATGCTAATTATAGATGTTACTTCAGTGCTGATTGGTTGCCATGGGCAACTTCTCCACTGGCTCACTTCTCCGCTCTTATCACTACTTGGTAAATGTTCCCCAAGTGTATTTTAACAGCTCAGTACAAGCAGTTAAGTGTTGCTAACCATTTAACCTTTTATACTTAAGATATTCACTAATGTTTAATTCAGCCTATATAACCCAATTTTCCTGTATACTGAATGAGATGCCGTGCCGCAAGCTTAGCCAAGTTAATAGAAAGTGTAAGCTTCTAGTGTTTGAATTTTTGATTACTTGGATTTCTAATAACAGCCTTAAAGTTTCATTCCTTCGGCTCTACAAATATACATCATTTTTTAAAGGCCCATTTTATCTAAAGTACAAGTTGTATATAAAAGGCCTGAAAATAAGTGTAAAGTTATTGTGTAAGTTGTTGAAGCTTATCAGTACTGAAGATATGTGAGCTATCCCTCCTCCACCCTCTCCTACTCTGAACAAAATGCCTCACTTTAGAATTCCACCCTATCCTCTGCTCTTGACTCTGCTGCCCCAGCTGTCACACTCATACCTTTGTGCTGCTTCCTTGCCCTGACTCTTAACTCTCGCTACCTCCAAAAATGTACCAGCACTGCTGAACAGTACTGCCTGCCTCCACTTCAAATTCCTGCTGTCCTACAGTTTTGCCCTTTCTCATGCCAGTCATACTTTACACCTCTTCCCAATATTCCAACCCATGTCATATCGTTGCCACGCTTCATCATGTTCCCCAAATAATCCATGCACTGTGGCAGTGTAAGTTATCCTGCTGATAGGCCACTTCCATCAGAGAATGCGGTTACCATGAAAGAATTTACTTGGTTTGTATTGGATGGAATAGCCTTGTTGACACACTGGTGAGTCTTGGCCACCCAACACCCTGTTGACAGAATGTCTGTAGGTACTCGCCAGGCTTACTTTGTACACCTCACAAGCCTTGCTGTTTCAGAAATGCTCTGACCCAGTCTTCTGGGCATAGCAATGTGGCCCTTCTCGCAGTCACTCATAGCTTTACACCGACCCAAATCTTCCTAATGTCCGCTTTCTGTCTAATATATCCCTGACCTTGCCATTGTTAAGTGATACTAGAGTATATTAATATGTTCAAATATGTAACTGCTTTGGGCCCAGTAGGAACAGAAGCTTCATGACAAGACTCTCGGACTGTGCAGAACGCACGTTCTACAGCGTCACGCACATAGGTGTTGCTCCCTGAAATACTTTTGCAATTGTAGGCAATTAAGTATTGTAATTAGAAATGTAACTTTCTTATGTACACATAATTGAGTAGTGTGCAATTTAGAGTAGTGTGAAATGTGTGCTCTTTACCTGTAGAGCAATGTTTTTGGTTTGCAACAATCAAAATATGTCTATATGGATACAAGATATACATAGTCTAGCGGACTTGCACATCTGAGTCTACAGGATCATAGACACTTTCTGATTGTGTAGCTAGCACAGAAATACAATCCTTCTCCTAAAACTCTTATACAGCTACAGTTTACAATCTTGTAATGTGCACCGATGAAAACATAAATGTTCTCCTTTTTCTCTTAAGTAGTACTTGTGTAAGTGAATCCTACATCTGTTTTACAATTATAGGGCCTACTGTATATCTCTGTGGCTGAACATCTGAGACCTCTCTCTGTTTCTGTTAGCTATATAGATTGCACACAGACATTGCCTGCATATGTGATGTAGTTTATCCAACTACTATCGGATATGGTGCTGTTAATAATACTTTGTGGTTCATATGGGACAGCTGAGAAATGTAATTCCTCTTGTAATGCAGGCCATAATGTTGTTGATAAGCGTGATATGAATGTGACTGTAGATTACTGCAATCTGTGTTCGCGGTCCCATCTTGCTGGAAGTGATCCAGTGGATTAATGTATAATATGGTTACCCACGTGTGTGGCCTCAAGTGGGCGTCAACCCTGGTGCCTGTGTTGATGGAATGTATGTGGCCAGAATAATACCCCTTTCACACATGCTTCTATATCCCAGGTTTTTGAACGTGCATCAGCCTAGGATTTCTGTATGTGTGAAATGAATCAACCCAGGACTAGGTCCGGGATCCGCAACCCTGCTCCCAACCAGGGTCATGCAGCTGAGACATAGGAATTTGTCTACTTGCTAGACCTGACAAATTCCCAGGTCACATGTCTGAAAGGGGTATAAAAGGGCCGGTTTGTGGATTTCTGTGATCTGTCAAGCTAAAATATAATAGACAAACTGTGTCCCCTTGTTGTTTTTCACAAGTCGGCAACTTTTAAACTGGCTGCATAGATAGCAATTTTGTTTGTAATTTTATTGTTTTAGTTGATATTGTAAATTGGTATGTAAATAAATAAACAGAAGATAGCTCAGAAAGTGAATCGATTGTATACATCCATACACTGAAAAATCTTGTACTAACCCTTTTATAGCTTTTATTTGTATCTTCATTGCATCTAATACAAGTCAGGATTGGCTCGCATGGAATTCATGTTCCCTTTGCAGAGCAGGTGCAGTAGTATACAATTGCAGTCTACACACAATTCACACGTTTCCTGTTTGATTACATAGAATTTGACTGTATGTCTAGATGTTCACAACTATTAAATTGGATAAACTTGATATGAGCATGCACAGAATCTTAATTATGACCTTTTTAATTTGCGCTTATTGCCTTCTATTCTAGTACTGGCCCTGAATTATCCTTTTTATGAACATTTATATTTATTTTTTCTTTGTCACACGTTTCTATGATCTTCTGTTAATATTATTGCATTGTGATGCAAAACTGTGGAAAATACCTGTGTACATTTCAATACATTCATTATATTTGGGTCATGGCTTGTGGCCAATAGTGTAGGCTGTGTAACCTAAACCCACATGTAATTAAAGAACTATCACTAATTTTATTTAAATAATATCAACTACTTGTGTAGAAAACCATGCAACTTTTCTTCAAAGGTGAGAATGGAATTGAATAGTGCCTAGAAGGCTCTGTGCTGCTTCCTTTCCAAATAAGGAGAACCACTGAGACTGTATTAATCTGTACTAATAAAAGGAGCCTTTATTTACTGCCTTACAAACAGACAGGGTTAATTTTAGCAGGTCTTATCCTAACTTAATTGCATTTACCCCATATTGCTTATATGCACTTAAGGGCCCTACACATCTGTCGATCCGCCGCCGAGCTGCCCAATGGCGGATACGGCCGGGGGGAAGGGGGGGTAGGGGGAATTAAGTTTCTTCATTCCCCCCGTCCCCAGGCTCCATAGAAGTGCAGGCAAATATGGACGAGATCATCCATATTGGCCCGCATGCACAGCCGACGGGGCACCAGCGATGAACGAGCGCCGGGGCACACTCAAAGATATGAACAGTATCTCGTTGATTAATGAACGAGATCGTTCATATCTTTGACTGATATCGCCCAATGTGTAGGGCCCATTATACTTCTCTCTGAGGGTAAGATGTATCAAGAGAGGGATGAAGTACCAACCAATCAGCTCTTGTCAGTTTTTAAACACAGCCTGCAAATTACAGTAGCTGGTTGGATAGACGTAAAGTAACAATCTATCTCTCTCCAAGGTTTGACGATTCTCACTCTGACAGTCAAATGTAGAACCCATCGAATTAAATAAAGCTGAAGGGTCTCACTTTATTAGTGGCGCACAGATGAACTTTATGTTCAATTGAAAGATCTGAATAACCACATGGAAGCCGTTCTGTAAATCTCTGGCTCAACATCTCTGAACAGTCCAAAAGCCTGCTGACAAAGAGGGTGTTCCACAATACGCAAAGCTCCAGGCCCTTTTTAGCTTCTCGGGGGCTTATTTATAAAGCTTTAATATTGGATAATGTTAAGCTTGGTCATCCAGACTTTATATCCAGGATTGCTGGAGTTGAGTACAGTGGTTCTTCCAAAACCAGGAAACGATCCATTGATGTGTAGCAATCAATTCCCCCTCTCTAATTAATAATGGTATTGCAATGTACTGCAAATTATAGTTGAAAAGTTTTCATCAGATTTTAGGATATCTGTTTCACCACAGCCCGATAAGTCTCAAAGGGGTCGATTCTATTCGGCAACTTAAGAATAGCGCTGGGAATTAGCTCCCGACGCTATTCAATTCAGCTGCTAGTGACCCGCAATTGTCGGGAATTCTTCTCTCATCCCCGGGGGATGAGAGAAGAAACCCGACAAAAGTGCTGCCTCGCGGCCGGCGCGAGGCTGATTCTGTCGGGAATCAGCATCCCCATGGGTAGTCAAGTCGGAGAATGGCCGTTCTCCCGACAAAACTACCTGTTTAGTCGTCGAGAACGGGACATCGCCGACTTAACTGGAGCTGAATTGAATAGCGTCGGGAGCTAATTCCCGGCGCTATTCTTAAGTTGCCGAATAGAATCGACCCCATAGAGTAGTGACATATATGATCAGGTTAAAATGTGTATGTAGATGCACTTTTTTCCGACCATCTCATGCATCATGGGCATTCAGTTGTCAATGTGCCCTGCTGCATCGACCCCATGTTGTTTGTGCCAAACTGTCCGTTTTCTTCTTTTGAAGATTGACCTGCCTGTGGCCAGCTTTATAAATAGTTCACACACTATGTAGTTGTATCGGTCACACCTGGCTTACCAAGAGATGCAAGTTACTTGTATTGCGCAAGGTTCCATCTTACATCCCTCCACGCTCCTTTAATCCCCCTTTCACTGTGGCACACACCAGTGGCAATTCATGCTGCAACCACCCATGTAGCAGAGGTGAATCACTACCTCCTCCTGCCAGTCAGATTGGGGCATATAATCATGACGGCAAGAATGATCCTTCATTTCGGCACTGTCCAGCAGAAGTCAGGATGGTTAGGGCGTGTGCTACTGTATGAGTAATCCTAATATGTACTTGAAATACTCTTCATCACGTGATTTATGTTTCACTACAATTCTGTATCCTGAAAACTCAACTTGAAGCATGACTAAGAAATGGACTGGTTACATCATTACATTTCTATTGTAATAGAAGTGGTTTACTTGATGCGTGATAAATGTTCATTAGTGTGCATTAGTGATATTGTTCATAACCATTGTTTAATTATATATAATATTGTACTGAGTAAAGGTCGGTACACACAGCACGATTTGTCACCGAAAGATACATCGTGCTTCCCATTGGCAAGTGCATACACACCAACAATGTAGGAGGGGTTGGTTGAGGGGACATCTCTAATGAAAGCCCCAGATCTTCTTTCATGCTCAAAAAATCTGAGGCTGTGGCTAGCGACCCACAGGTGTGCGCATTGCCATTAATATCGTTTATACCACAGGTTCTCAAACTCGGTCCTCATTACCCCACACGGTGCATGTTTTGCAGGTCTCCTCACAGAATTGCAAGTGAAATAATCAGTTCCACCTGTGGACCTTTTAAAATGTGTCAGTGAGTAATTAATACACCTGTGCACCTGCTGGGTTACCTGCAAAACATGCACTGTGTGTGCCCCCGAGGACCGAGTTTGAGAACCCTTGGTTTATAAACCCGAAACGATGTAAGCGATCTGGCGTTCCGATTGATCGGGAATGCCCACATCATGGGTAAAATCTTTCTGTGTACCCACCTTAAGAAGTTTGACTCGCATAGATAAAAACACATACACCATAGGGGTCGATTCTATTCAGCAACTAATGAATAGCGTCGGGAATTAGCTCCCGACGCTATTCAATTCAGCAACTAATTACCTGCAATTGTCGGGAATTCTTCTCTCATCCCCGGGGGATGAGAAGAGAAACCCGACAAAAGTGCTGCCTCGCGGCCGGCGCGAGGCTGATTCTGTCGGGAATCAGCCTCGCGCCGGGGAGTTAAGTCAGAGAATGCCCGTTCTCCCGACAATTCAACCTGTTTTGTCGGCGAGAACGGGCCATCGCCGACGTAACTAGTTGCTGAATTGAATAGCGTCGGGAGCTAATTCCCGGCGCTATTCATTAGTTGCCGAATAGAATCGACCCCCTAGATTCTTAGTTCAGACTGAAAGATTCCAATCTATGAAGAGGTTCTTATTATAGTATTAGACATGGCCCAGTTCACTCAGAAATAACTTACTTAGGGGTCTATTTACTAAGCCTTGGGTGGAGATAAAGTGGTTGGAGATAACGTACCAGCCAATCGGCTCCTAACTGACATTTTTCAAACCCAGCCTGTGACATGGCAGTTAGGAGCTGATTGGCTGGTACTTTATCTCCATCCACTTTCTCTCTGTCCAAGGCTCAGTAAATAGACCCTTTAGTTTGTGTTCTAGGAGATCATTTACACAATCATATACTATTGATGGCAGTAGTACGGTAATTGGATTTGGAAAACAGAAATAAATATCTGTTTAATGTATTGTATTGCAATTGCACTGCTGCTTAACACACAATCAACATTGCTCACAGGCGGTAATCACTTTCCTCCTGATCTTTATATGGGTTAGCCACATTTTAATTCTCTTGTGCAGCACATTTTTATTTATCCAGACTATCTTCTTCATTCTGCTTGAATTGAGCACCATTGGAGAAGCCTTTGCAACCTTCAATAACCACCTGAACACAGGGAAACTGTAATTAGAAAATATATGTGCTTACAAATTGCAGTTCATTTAAAGCTTAAATCTAGTTTACTTGCAGCAGTTCAATCTTTACTCCATACCTGTAAAGAGGAAATAGTTACTAAATTTGTAGTAAAATAAGTAATCTCGTGCTCCTTGTAAGGGAATTAAAATGATAGCGTCTTTACTAATGTTAGGCAGTGCAGAGGTTTTCAGCTTTCTTTGCTAAACTTGTTGCCATTTGGTTATTGGTCCTTAATGTGGCCACAGATCCCTACTGTTGGACAGCAGTCATAGTGAGAGGATTACTATGAAACTGGTGGCACTCTGGCACCACTTCCTGAGTGGGTGGTGTTCTGACAGCATTTTAATGTTTCCTTTGCATCTCCAGGAACACTGTGGAAAAATGGGTGCTGTTGGCATCAGGCTGCATCTCTAGTCATTGGTGTAGTGGAAACTGTGTCCCTTCATATACACTCATTTTGATAACTACTTGTGTCTTCTGCCAGTGTAGTGCTTAGCCATCTCACTGTACACTTGCTTCTTGTGGTGTTAGTATTCAGGGAGCCGCTTTTTTTAGTAGATCTATACGCAAGAAGTTCCGGTAGTCATCTGGGTTATTCCCGCGTATCTCACAAAGTTGCGGATTATGAGATAGAGAATCCCTCCCCAACAGATGCTCCTTTGCCCAGCAAGAGCGAAGCTTTCTCCGAATCTGCTACCTCCTCGACTTTCAGCGTAACTCCAGCATATGCTGTCATCATTCGATAACGAAAGGGATCCATCACAAATCTAAAAGTAGCCACACTTTGTTATAAGGCAAGCCAAAAGCAAAGCACAGCAAAAAAAGCAACGTAACAGCATTTGAGCAGGTATAAACTTCACCAAACTAGCCACAGAGCCTAAATGGAACTAGTTAAAATGGCCGACACTATTTAACCCCAGACATCTTGTCCACCCCCACTTGTAATGCCTGCCCAGTTCCCTGCAATGCCAGCCTAGTATTTAAATAAGCTTGCAAAACCTGGTACCTGGTGAGTCTTTTATATCGTTCGTCGTCTAAAATCACTCAGTGTGTACTCTCAATATCGTTTGTCATGGACACCGGGAAGTACAAGGGAAATCATTTAGCAATATTGCTCATAGGGGTCGATTCAATTCGGCAACAGATGAATAGCGCCGGGAATTAGCTCCTGACGCTATTCAATTCAGCTAAAGTTGAGTTGGCGAATGCCCGTTCTCGCCGACTTAACAAATAGTTTTGTCGGGAGAACGGGCATTCTCCGACTTAACTACCCGCGGCGATGCTGATTCCCAACAGAATCAGCCTCGCGCCGGCCGCGAGGCAGCACTTTTGTCGGTTTTCTTCTCTCACCCCCCGGAGGTGAGAGAAGAATGCCCGACAATTGCGGGTAACTAGTAGCTGAAATGAATAGCGTCGGGAGCTAATTCCCGGCGCTATTCATCTGTTGCCGAATTGAATCGACCCCATAGAAGGAATTGTCTAGTGTGCATATGCACCTTAACCTCTCTGTAGGGGAACAAACATATTCTATACAAAGGAGTAATATGTTGCAGGGGGGTTGGATACGGCATCCCGCCAGCCATAATACTTGCAGCGAGCGCAGCAAGTCCACTCGCCAGGTGCCATGGACCCACCACCTGAGTGTGGAATACGGGGTGTGTGTGTGGGGAGGGGGTGTTTCTCTGTTCCGACCACCGGCATTTTATTGACTGACGCGATCCTGAATGCTGGGATCCCGAACGCAGTTATTCAGAGAGCTGGTCTATTAACTACATCCCGCTGCAGGTTATGTTAGGTTTTACAGTATTATTGTAACAACTTTGAGTACTTAGGGGTCTGGAGCCGGCATTTCAGTATTCAATTTGCGGCCAAATCCAACAGGTTTTGGCTGTTCCCGACAATGCCAATCCGACTTTTTTTCAAGTCGGATTGACATTGTCAGAAACAGGGCTAAAACCTGTCAGATTTGCAAGCGAATCCGACGAAACACGTGGATCCGCGGCTAATCTGCTGATCCGCGTGTTTTCCAACGTGAGAAACTGTCGTTTTTCAGACAAGTCAGGAATTCCGTCTTGAATTGAATAGACCCCCTTAAACCTTGTAATTGTTATATGGTTATTGTCATAAACTGGTGCCTCCACTTTTAAACTAGCAAAATCCACCTTTTATATTGTCCTGTTTAGAATGTGTGTATACAGTATGTGCACGTGTATGTGTGTGTGTGTGTATATATGTATGTGTATATATATATATATATATATATATATATATATATATATATATATATATATATATATATATATTGTATATATAATACACACATACAGAAATCCAGTCACTCACCACTCCCAGAAAAGTGTGCAGTGGCCTGTGACCACATTGCTTACATAAATAAAAAACGGAGCGCTCAGCACTCGCCATAGTAAGCTCACTCACCTTTATACATAAATAAATGATGGAGTTTTGGCTCATGGATTGATCAATGCATTTAAGCTTGCAGCCCAACATCAGAGGACTCCATCTCCCTGGAAGTCCTACTCATTTATATGAAAAAAAAGTATTCGGACTCCTGACCATTACACCAACAGACTGTAATGACATTGTATGAATGTACTTTAATATGGAGTTGGTCCCCCTTTTGCAGCTATAACAGCTTTCACTCTTCTTGGAAGGCTTTCCTCAAGATTTTGGAGTGTTTCTGTGGGAATTTGTGTCCATTCATTCTGTACAGCATTTATGAGGTCAGGCACTGATGTTGGACAAGTAGGTCTGGCTTGCAATCTTCATTTCAGTTCATCCCAAAGGTTCTTGATGGGGTTGAGGTCACCGTCCTCCCGAGTGCCCAGCTCAGGGGGGCGGGGTTTCGCGGAATGACGCGATTGCGTCGTGACGTCACTTTATTTTAAAATTGAACAATGGATATTCAACAGAGTGCAGACTTTCAACTTTAATTCAAAGGTTGAAAAAAAATAATTGTATGAATTGTTCAGTAATTACAATAATTTTTACACGCAATCAGCTACTTTCAGGGACTCAAATGCAATTGGACATATTAAGATAATAATAAATAAAATGTTTATTTTTAATACTTTGTCGAGAAATCTTTGCAGGCAATGAATGTCTGAGGTCTGGATAATGTGGACATCACCAAATGCGGGGTTTCCTTCTTTGCCTAGTTTTTATTGCAGTTGTTTATTCATGGGTCTTTCTGTTTTTATTATTGTCTTCAGCAAGTGAATTACATGATCAGTCAGGTGATTCACGGCAGAATATTCCACTTAGTTGTCTTAAACTCCTGTTGCTTTTGCTGTATGTTTTGGATCATTGTTCTTTGCAGCATTCAACTGAATCTAAGCAGACCGTATAATTCAATACACTTCAGAATTCGTCCGGCTGGGCTGCTTCTGTCATATCGTCAAACAATACTAGTGACCCATGCCATTGGAAGCCATGCCATCACACTGCCTCCACTGTGATTTTACGGAAGAGACTATAGCGCAATTTAAACATGCTTGGGATAGGCATATGAATATCCTTTAAAAAGAATTAAGGTTAAAAAATGGTTGAGATTACCTAAATGATAAAAAAAAAAAGGAGCAGACTAGATGGGCCAAGTGGTTCTTATCTGCCGTCAAATTCTATGTTTCTATGCGGTATGCTTCAGATTATGAGCCATTCCAAGCCTTCTACATAATTTTTTTATTTTTATTTTTTTCCTTCCCATCATTCTGGTACAGGTTGGTCCTAGTTTCATCTGCCTAAAGCAGGCCTGGCCAACCAGTGGCTCTCCAGCTGTTGTGAAACTACAAGTCCCATCATGCCTTGCCACAGTTTTGCTATTAGGGAATGCTAAAACTGTGGCAGGGCATGCTGGGATGTGTAGTTTCACTACATCTGGAGAGCCACAGGTTGGCCAGGCCTGGCCTAAAGAATGCTGTTCCAGAACTGGGTTGGCTTTTTTTTTAGATATTTTTTGGCAAAAACTAATCTGGCCTTTCTATTTTTGAGGTTTAGGAATGGTTTTTACCTTGTTGTGAACCCTCTGTATTTGATGTTGTGAAGTGTTCTTTTAATGATAGACTTGGATTATAATATCCCTATCTCCTGGGGACTGATCTTCACTTGGCCAGATGTTGTAAAGTGTTTTTTCTTTATAATGGCAAGGGTCCTGCAATCATGCACTACTGTTGTCTTCTGTGTATGTTCAGGCACTTGTATGTTGGCCAGCTTGCCAGTACATATAGTGTGTATCCCTCCTTCTTCTCAAATTATATTTTGATGAATTGTGTGGTTGCATTATCCCTTCTGATGTGCTACATATCAGATGGGATGAATCCATAGACAAATCAGTGTGGTAACATTAAACATGTAACTATGTTGCAACGTTTTACAGTGGATTGTGTAATGGGGGTGGTGATGCGATATTTCTGTACTTTGCATCGATGGGTCGCTACATTTCTGAGGTGTGTACCCAGCCTAAGGATGGCCTGTTTTATTGAGATCTCCTTTGACTGTATGTTGTGGGTTCACAGCAACAGTTTTTTTAAATGAAAATACGACACTTGGAATCCCCTCCAGTCATGTTGCCTGCTTAATTGATATATAGACCAGAGTATGCTAGAAGCACCAGAGCAGAGAGTGACACCCCAGTCAGGAAAAAGGTACTGCACGAGTTGAGGTGCAGAGTGCTAGAATGAACACTACATCTCTAACTCCTAAACTCTTCCTCCAACTTGGATGTGAATGCCCTCAAATTAAACCTGATAGTCTGCATTTTAAAATTATATTCAGTATACAAATATATTGAATATGCTTTGGTAAACAGCTAAAATAACAAATTTGGGGTCAATTTTATTCGGCAACTAAAGAATAGCGCCGGGAATTAGCTCCCGACGCTATTCAATTCAGCTAAAGTTAAGTCGGCGATGTCCCGTTCTCGCCGACTTAACAGGTAGTTTTGTCGGGAGAACGGGCATTCTCCGACTTAACTACCCGGCGCGAGGCTGATTCCCGACAGAATCAGCCTCGCGCCGGCCGCGAGGCAGCACTTTTGTCGGGTTTATTCTCTCATCCCCCGGGGATGAGAGAAGAATTCCCGACAATTGCGGGCAACTAGTAGCAGAATTGAATAG
This sequence comes from Pseudophryne corroboree, assembly GCF_028390025.1. Lineage (NCBI taxonomy): Eukaryota > Metazoa > Chordata > Amphibia > Anura > Myobatrachidae > Pseudophryne > Pseudophryne corroboree. The sequence continues at coordinate 638,489,313 of NC_086449.1, forward strand.
CGTCGGGAGCTAATTCCCGGCGCTATTCTTTAGTTGCCGAATAGAATTGACCCCTTTGTGTCCATTTCCCCCTCTTGATGCCAAAACCGCTTTGAATTGACAAGGCATGAACTCCACAAGACCTCGGAAGGTGTCCTGTGGTATCTGGCATCAAGATGTTAGCAGATCGTAAGTCCTTTAAGTTGTGAGGTGTAGCCTTCATGGCCAGGATTCCCCCCCCCCCACCTTTTCCAACAAATTCTCAGTCAGATTGAGATCTGGGAATTTTGGTGGCAAGTCAACACCTTGAACTCTGTCATGTTCTTCAAACCATTCCTGAACAGGTATGACAGGGCACATTATTCTGCTGAAAGAGGCCGCTGATATCCAGGAATACTGTTGCCATGAAGGAGTGTTCTTGGACTGCAACAATGGTTAGGTAGGTGGCATATGTCAGTTACCCAGTAGAATGTTGCCCGGAGCATCACACTGCCCCAGATGGCCACATGATGTAAAAGGATAAGTGATTTATACCCCTTTTCCACTAGCTTTTAAAACACTGGTAAATGCGCGGGGGCTTTTCCTAGTGGAAAAGGGTCCCCCTGCAAATTCCCGGATCAAGTAATGCGGGACTCCTACCCGGGTAGCTAGCCGGGTTGAACACGTGTTCAACCCGGTAAGCTGTCTAGTGTGAACGCAGTGTATGGGAGGGCAGCGCTGGGAGATCATGTGATCTCCCAGCGCCGACCCTGCCGCGTCACTAGCAGCGTCACCAACCTGGCAATATGCCGGGTTGGTGAGCGCTGTGGGAATAGGAGGCTGCGACCCGTGCTACAGTGGAAAAGGGGTATAATTAGTCCAGCATACTTTCTTTCATTACTCCATGGTCTAGTTCTGATGCTCACATGCCAATTCTAGGCACATTCGGCTGTGGACAGGGGGTCCTGCTTGGGCACTCTGACCGGTCTGTGTTCTGTCACCTTTTTGTCATAGCCAACATTTACTTATTCAACAATTTTTGCAGTACCACTTCTGTGGGATCAACTAGCCTTCGCTCACCTATAACCTTCAGTGAGTTTTGGGTGCCCATGACCTTTTTGCTGGTTCACCTGTTGTCCTTCTGTGGATTACTTTTGGTAGGTACTAACCAGTGCGTACTGGTACTGCCTCATAAAACCTGCCATTTTGGAGATGCTCTGACCCAGTCATCTAGCCATCACAGTTTGTCCCTTGTTAACCACCTAACTGACTATTTTTACCTTTAAAACGGTTCATTAAATAGCTTTTGTTTTTAAATTTAATATACAGTATTTTAAAAAAATATATATTATGCACAACTGCAATATGGATCTCGTCGAAAACTGGCGGACACAGTGGTTCCGCGCGGTCGCATGTGATCTGACCATGCCAGTTAAGTGGTTAAAGCCACTCCGATCCTTACGCTTGCCCGTTGTTCCTGCTTCCAACACATCTTCTGCAAGAACTAAGTGTTAGCTTGCTGCCTAATATATTCCAAACCTTGACAGGTGCCATTGTAACAATATAATCAGTGTTAATTTCAGCTGTAAGTGGTTATGAGTTCTTTAGTTGATAAGTATATTGTGTGTGCGTATGTCTGTATGTATATAAAAAAAAAAAATGTCCTGGTGCCTGTGTGCAGAAGTAATATAGTCCAGGTAGAAGATTGCACTCGGTAGCTTGCAATAAACATATATGTTTATTAAATGCAATTTACATTTAATAAACATATGTTTTTTGCATGCTCCTAAGTGCTGTCTTCTACTAAATATATAGTGATGTCAGCCTCCCATCACCCACCTCTACTATCGTTTCAGTTATTTGTTTACAGAGGAGGAAGAAGGCAGCAGAAAACACTACAGGTACTACTACTACTGTGCATGGCCTCCTGCTTTGTGTACACAAGCTGCTGTCCTCCTAGACACTACACATGATATTTTCTCATTAGCTTATCTTCAACAACACAATAGAGGGAAGAGCTGAGGTGGGTGTACTTTTACTTGGTGAATGATGAAAAAATGTTATCTAGTTACTGTGATGACGCTATTTAGTCTGCCGACAGAGCTCAGTGTTTGTCTTCACTTCCTCAAAATACCCTTAATCCTCCCCTACAGAGTTCTGATGCCCATTTTACTATAGGGTTAATAATCCTCGAACTATATACACTGTATGTAGGGGTAGTGGACTAGTTTCAAAGGATATGTCACATCATTGGAATATCATTCTGATATCTGGTTTGACCTTGCTCAGAAAGAACTGAAAATATAGGGTATCCAAAGGGATGGCTAACAAGAGAGTATGCATAAGGATAGCATATAAATGGTGTTATATACATTATATATAATATATTGTACCTTTTTAATGGAAACTTTTTTTCTTTTTTTTCATCCATGATGTGACCTATTCAGTCCTGTACTGGGCGGCTAGGATGGGTGTAGCATGGTATACCGGCGGTCGGGTTCCCGGCGACCAGCATACCTGCGCCGGAATCCCGACCGCCGGCATGCAGACAGCTGGGTAAGCGCAACTGAGCGCCTTGCGGGCTCGCCACGCTGCGGGCATGGTGGCGCGCCATGCTATCTATTATCCCTCTGCTACGCGCGCCGGTATGGTGGTCGCCTGGAGTCCGACGGCCGGCATCTGAAGACCACCCCCTATTATTATTAAAGGGATTTTCTTTCCTCTCTTGCTGTAAAGAATGAGCGGATACTGGAGCGTGTTTGGATATTGCATTGTATCTCAAAGTAACTCAAAAGAACATAGGGGCAGATGTATTAACCTGGAGAAGGCATAAGGAGGTGATAAACCAGTGATATGTGCAAGGTGATAACGGCACCAGCCAATCAGCTCCAATATGTAAATTAACAGTTAGGCTCTGATTGGCTGGTGCCGTTATCACCTTGCACATATCACTGGTTTATCACCTCCTTATGCCTTCTCCAGGTTAATACATCTGCCCCATATTTCCTTGTCTGCTGATTTCTTGTTAATAATGTTTCATTAAATTTTCCTTTGAAATCTGGGGTTATTTCATAGCGATTGCAGAGTGCAGAAGTCAGTGTTGCCGTTAGCTTTGAGACGGTGAGGTGCAGCCAGAACTCCATCCTGTCTGCTGAAGGAAACACAGGAATGTTTGTGGCTTGTTCCAGGCAGACTGCCCAGCACTGGCTGTTATGGGCTTGCTTCCAACATTAACTGGATTCCTGCACCCTGCTTTATTTTCATAGCTAGCAGCAGTCCTATTATATGAGTAAATGTCATTGTTAAACTGTCTAACATATATTTCTCTAACGTCCTAGTGGATGCTGGGGACTCCGTAAGGACCATGGGGAATAGACGGGCTCTGCAGGAGACATGGGCACTTTAAGAAAGAATTTAGATTCTGGTGTGCTCTGGCTCCTCCCTCTATGTCCCTCCTCCAGACCTCAGTTTGAATCTGTGCCCGGACGAGCTGGGTGCTGTTCAGTGAGCTCTCCTGAGTTTGCTGTAAGAAAGTATTTTGTTAGGTTTTTTTATTTTCAGGGAGCTCTGCTGGCAACAGACTCCCTGCATCGTGGGACTGAGGGGAGAGAAGCAGCCCTACTCTGTGCAGATAGGTCCTGCTTCTTAGGCTACTGGACACCATTAGCTCCAGAGGGATCGTACACAGGATCTCACCCTCGCCGTCCGATCCCAGAGCTGCGCCGCCGTCCCCCTCGCAGAGCCGGAAGACAAAAGCCGGGTGAGCATAAGAAGCAAGAAGACTTCGAAATCGGCGGCAGAAGACTCCTGTCTTCACTGAGGTAGCGCACAGCACTGCAGCTGTGCGCCATTGCTCCCACACACACCCACATACTCCTGTCACTGTAAGGGTGCAGGGCGCGGGGGGGGGGGGGGGGGGGGAGCGCCCTGGGCAGCAATTAGGACCTCTTTAGCAAAAGTTTTGCATATATACAGTTGGGCACTGTATATATGTATGAGCCCCCGCCAAAAATTGTACATTGAAGCGGGACAGAAGCCCGCCTCTGAGGGGGCGAGGCTTCTTCCTCAGCACTCACCAGCGCCATTTTTTCTCCACAGCTCCGCTGAGAAGAAGCTCCCCAGGCTCTCCCCTGCAGATACACGGTAGAAGAGGGTAAAAAGAGAGGGGGGGCACATAATTAGGCGCAAAAATCAATATAACAGCGGCTACTGGGTTAACATTAAGTTACTGTGTTATTCCTGGGTTATATAGCGCTGGGGTGTGTGCTGGCATACTCTCTCTCTGTCTCTCCAAAGGGCCTTGTGGGGGAACTGCCTTCAAAAAGAGCATTCCCTGTGTGTGTGGTGTGTCGGTACGCTTGTGTCGACATGTTTGACGAGGAAGGCTATGTGGAAACAGAGCGGGAGCAAATTAATGTGGTGTCTCCGCTGACGGCGCCGACACCTGATTGGATGGATATGTGGAAGGTTTTAAATGATAATGTTAATTCCTTGCATAAAAGGTTGGATAAAGCTGAAGCCTTAGGACAGTCAGGGTCTCAGCCCGTGCCTGATCCTATGTCGCAGAGGCCGTCAGGGTCTCAGAAGCGCCCACTATCCCAAATTGTTGACACAGATACCGACATGGATTCTGACTCCAGTGTCGATTACGATGATGCAAAGTTACAGCCTAAATTGGCTAAATCCATCCGTTATATGATTATAGCAATTAAGGATGTGTTGCACATCACAGAGGAAACCCCAGTCCCTGACAAGAGGGTTCATATGTATGGGGGAAAAAGGCAGGTGGTGACCTTTCCCCCTTCACACGAGCTAAATGAGTTATGTGAAAAGGCTTGGGAATCTCCAGATAAAAACTGCAGATTTCCAAGTGGATGCTTATGGCGTATCCTTTCCCGCCAACGGACAGGTTGCGCTGGGAATCCTCCCCTAGGGTGGACAAAGCTTTAACACGCTTATCCAAGAGGGTAGCCCTGCCGTCACAGGATACGACCACCATGCTGCGGATAGAAAGCAAGAGGGTACCCTGAAGTCCATTTATACACATTCAGGTACCTTACTGAGGCCTGGGTGTGTAGTGCTGTAGCAGCATGGACGGACACCCTGTCTGAGGAACTTGATACCTTAGACAAGGACACTATATTAATTACCCTGGGGCATATAAAAGACTCTGTCCTATATATGAGAGATGCTCAAAGAGACTTTAGTCTATTGGGCTCTAGAATAAATGCTATGTCGATTTTCTGCCAGAAGGGTCCTGTGGACTCGGCAATGGACAGGTGATGCCGACTCAAAAAGGCACATGGAGGTTTTACCTTACAAGGGTGAGGAATTGTTTGGGGAGGGTCTCTCGGACCTGGTCTCCACAGCTACTGCTGGAAAGTCAAATTTTTTGCCATATGTTTCCTCACAACCTAAGAAAGCACCGTATTACCAAATGCAGTCCTTTCGATCACAAAAAGGCAAGAAAGTTCGAGGTGCATCCTTTCTTGGCAGGGGCAGAGGAAGGAAACTGCACAACGCAGCTAGTTCCCAGGAACAGAAGTCCTCCCCGGCTTCCATTAAGTCCACCGCATGACGCTGGGGCTCCACAGGCGGAGCTAGGCCCGTGGGGGGCGCGTCTCCGAAATTTCAGCCACAAGTGGGTTCACTCCCACTTGGATCCCTGGGCAATAGAGATTGTGTCTCAGGGATACAAGCTGGAATTCGAAGAGATGCCCCCTCACGATACCTCAAATCGGCCCTGCCAGCTTCCCCCTTAGAGAGGGAAATAGTGTTAACTGCAATTCACAAATTGTATCTTCAACAGGGGGTGGTCAAGGTTCCCCTCCTTCAACAAGGAAAGGGTTATTATTCGACCATGTTTGTGGTACCGAAACCGGACGGTTCGGTCAGACCCATATTGATTTTAAAATCCCTGAACATATACCTGAAAAGGTTCAAGTTCAAGATGAAATCGCTCAGAGCGGTCATCGCAAGCCTGGAAGGGGGGATTTTATGGTGTCTCTGGACATAAAGGATGCGTACCTTCATGTCCCCATTTATCCACCTCATCAGGCGTACCTCAGATTTGTGGTACAGGATTGTCATTACCAATTTCAGACGTTGCCGTTTGGTCTCTCCACGGCACCGAGAATATTTAACAAGGTAATGGCGGAAATGATGGTACTCCTGCGGAAGCAAGGGGTCACAATTATCCCATACTTGGACGATCTCCTCATAAAAGCGAGGTCAAGAGAGCAGTTGCTGATCAGCGTAGCACGCTCTCTGGAAGTGTTACGACAACACGGCTGGATTCTAAATATTCCAAAGTCGCAGTTGATTCCTACGACTCGTCTGCCTTTCCTGGGCATGATTCTGGACACAGACCAGAAGAGGGTTTGTCTCCCGATGGAGAAGGCTCAGGAACTTATGACACTGGTCAGAAACCTATTAAAACCAAAACAGGTGTCGGTGCATCACTGCACGCGAGTCCTGGGAAAGATGGTGGCATCATACGAGGCCATTCCCTTCAGCAGGTTCCATGCGAGGACCTTTCAATGGGATCTACTGGACAAATGGTCCGGATCACATCTTCAGATGCATCGGTTAATCACCCTGTCCCCCAGGGCCAGGGTGTCTCTCCTGTGGTGGCTGCAGAGTGCTCACCTTCTAGAGGGCCGCAGATTTTGCATTCAGGACTGGGTCCTGGTGACCACGGATGCAAGCCTCCGAGGGTGGGGGGCAGTCACACAGGGAAGAAATTTCCAAGGTCTGTGGTCAAGTCAGGAGACTTGCCTTCACATCAACATCCTGGAACTAAGGGCCATATACAACTCCCTACGTCAAGCGGAGTCCCTGCTTCGCGACCAACCGGTTCTGATTCAGTCAGACAACATCACCGCAGTGGCTCATGTAAACCGCCAAGGCGGCACAAGGAGCAGGGTGGCGATGGTAGAAGCCACCAGAATTCTTCGCTGGGCGGAGAATCACGTAAGCGCACTGTCAGCTGTGTTCATTCCGGGAGTGGACAACTGGGAAGCAGACTTCCTCAGCAGGCACGACCTCCACCCGGGAGAGTGGGGACTTCATCAAGAAGTCTTCACGCAGATTGCAAGTCGGTGGGAACTGCCACAGGTGGACATGATGGCATCCCGCCTCAACAAAAAGCTACAGAGGTATTGCGCCAGGTCAAGAGACCCTCAGGCGATAGCTGTGGACGCACTGGTGACGCCGTGGGTGTTCCAGTCGGTCTATGTATTTCCTCCTCTTCCTCTAATACCCAAGGTGCTGAGAATCATAAGAAAAAGAGGAGTGAGAACAATACTCATTGTTCCGGTTTGGCCAAGAAGGACTTGGTATCCAGATCTGCAAGAAATGCTCACAGAGGACCCGTGGCCTCTGCCTCTAAGACAGGACTTGTTGCAACAGGGGCAAGACTTACCGCGGCTGCGTTTGACGGCATGGCGGTTGAACGCCGGATCCTAGCAGAAAAAGGCATTCCGTATGAGGTCATTCCTACGCTGATAAAGGCTAGGAAGGACGTGACGGCTCAACATTATCACCGTATATGGCGAAAATATGTTGCTTGGTGTGAGGCCAGGAATTCCAGCTGGGCCGTTTCCTTCACTTCCTACAGTCGGGAGTGACTTTGGGCCTAAAATTGGGTTCCATTAAAGTCCAGATTTCGGCCCTATCCATTTTCTTTCAAAAAGAACTGGCTTCTCTGCCTGAAGTTCAGACGTTTGTAAAGGGAGTGCTGCATATTCAGCCTCCTTTTGTGCCTCCAGTGGCACCTTGGGATCTTAACGTGGTGTTGAGTTTCCTGAAATCACACTGGTTTGAATTACTCAAAACGGTGGAATTGAAATATCTCACGTGGAAGGTGGTCATGCTACTAGCCTTGGCTTCGGCTAGGCGTGTGTCAGAATTGGCGGCTTTGTCACATAAAAGCCCTTATCTGGTTTTCCATGCGGATAGAGCAGAATTGCGGACCCGCCCACAATTTCTGCTGAAAGTGGTTTCATCCTTTCATATAAACCTACCTATTGTGGTGCCTGTGGCTACTACTGACTTGGAGGATTCCGAGTTACTTGATTTGGTCAGGGCTTTGAAGGTTTATGTAGCCAGAACGGCTAGAGTCAGGAAAACAGAATCTTTGTTTATCCTGTATGCTTCCAACAAGCTTGGGGGCGCCTGCTTCAAAGCAAACTATTGCTCGCTGGATCTGTAACACGATTCAGCAGGCTCATTCTGCGGCTGGATTGCCGCTGCCTAAATCGGTTAAGGCCCATTCCACAAGGAAGATGGGCTCTTCTTGGGCGGCTGCCCGAGGGGTCTCGGCATTACAGCTTTGCCGAGCGGCTACTTGGTCAGGTTCAAACACTTTTGCAAAGTTCTACAAGTTTGATACCCTGGCTGAGGAGGACCTTGTGTTTGCTCATTCGGTGCTGCAGAGTCATCCGCACTCTCCCGCCCGTTTGGGAGCTTTGGTATAATCCCCATGGTCCTTACGGAGTCCCCAGCATCCACTAGGACGTCGGAGAAAATAAGAATTTACTCACCGGTAATTCTATTTCTCGTAGTCCGTAGTGGATGTTGGGCGCCCGTCCCAAGTGCGGACTTCTTCTGCAATGCTTGTATATAGTTATTGCTTACATAAGGGTTATGTTATAGTTGCATCAGGGTTGATCTGATGCTCTGTTGTTGTTCATACTGTTAACTGGGTAAAGTTATCACAAGTTATACGGTGTGATTGGTGTGGTTGGTATGAGTCTTGCCCTGGATTTCCAAAATCCTTTCCTTGTACTGTCAGCTCTTCCGGGCACAGTTTCTCTAACTGAGGTCTGTAGGAGGGACATAGAGGGAGGAGCCAGAGCACACCAGAATCTAAATTCTGTCTTAAAGTGCCCATGTCTCCTGCGGAGCCCGTCTATTCCCCATGGTCCTTACGGAGTCCCCAACATCCACTACGGACTACGAGAAATAGATTTACCGGTAAGTAAAATCTTATTTTTTGATAAATTTCCTTTAGTGTTGGGAATGATCTAATTTTGGCCAGATTTCTATATTTTTTTTATTAAATGGGAGTTGTTAGTTTATGCAGTTTTGATTGCAGTTGCATGGTATCCATTTAACAAATGCTTACATGCATTGCACAGCCTGACAAGATGGCAGCAAATCACTAATCAGTATATTAATGCCCCTAGTAACCCCAAAACTGATAATGATCATCTGTTCTGTTTTCACAATAGAACATTAGTTATGCAGAGTTCAGTTACAAATAGCTATGGTGTCTTACAGTTTGTAAGAGCATCCATCAAGTTACAGCCCTATACCTGCTATATTCTTGTGACGATCGCAACCATGTTGCATACTAAAGCTTACACACTTACACAATCATGTGACACCCGATTCCATGGATCGGAGAGACATTGGGTAGGCCCTAGTGTGTACCCATGATATGCGCACGCCCACGGGTCGTTAGCAACATTCTCCTTTGGCCCTGTAGCAGGGCTGACGGACGTGGAATATTGCTAGTGTTGACTTGTCACGTTCCCCTGTCAGACTCTGCATCGGCAGTTGTGTATGCACTTGCCGCCTTCCAGGTCTGTTGCCCATGATGTCTTGTTGGGTACAGGTTGTTAAGTATGTACCCAGCTTTACATCTATGGATCTATGATCCTCATGTCTTGAAGTCCTCTGTTGAAAAGGCGTGACTGCTGGAGCAGAAGTATTGGCCAGAATGCTTGATTGTGCATACACACTGCCAAGTCTGTCTGATACCGTACCATTGCATATGATGAATATTAGGATGACCATAAAACCAGATCAGCAGATGCAACTGGTTTTCTTAAGATAAACCATGGATGCAAACACATTCTTACAATATCTCATCAAAAGGTTGTGAATCTTATGATCTGTCAGACTACTGTACACTGTAGTTGTGTTCCTAGCTTTAGCTGCCTAACAGACTGTTTTTCTAATACAGACTTTTGATAGCTATTTCTTAATAGTGTTCTTCACAGCAATCTGCAGTGTACTATAGATATCAAATGGCCCATGCCATCCTTGATACAATTTCTGTTTGTGACGTTAAATGGACTTTCAGTCTGAATTAATTTAGTGTGAATGGCCTGTATAATATAAATTTAATTTCTCTAACGTCCTAGAGGATGCTGGGACTCCGTAAGGACCATAGGGATAGACGGGCTCCGCAGGAGACATAGGCACTTTAAGAAAGACTTTGACTCTGGGTGTGCACTGGCTCCTCCCTCTATGCCCCTCCTCCAGACCTCAGTTTGATACTGTGCCCAGAGGAGATGGGTGCACTTCAGGGAGCTCTCCTGAGTTTCCTGCTAAGAAAGTATTTTAATTAGGTTTTTTATTTTCAGGGAGCACTGCTGGCAACAGACTCCCTGCATCGTGGGACTGAGGAGAGAGAAACAGCCCTACTTCTCTGAGTTTCAAGGTCCTGTTTCTTAGGCTACTGAACACCATTAGCTCCAGAGGGAGTCGGAACACAGGTCTCACCCTGGAGTTCGTCCCAGAGCCGCGCCGCCGTCCTCCTCACAGAGCCAAAAGATAGAAGCCGGGTGAGTATGAGAAGAAAGAAGGCTTCAAAGGCGGCAGAGACTTCGTGATCTTCACTGAGGTAACGCACAGCACTGCAGCTGTGCGCCATTGCTCCCATACACCTCACACACTCAGGTCACTGTAAGGGTGCAGGGCGCAGGGGGGGGCGCCCTGGGCAGCAATATAAACCTCTATTATGGCATAAACACATTTGTACATGTATATAAAGAGCCCCCACCATTTTTTAAAGATTTTTGAGCGGGACAGAAGCCCGCCGCCGAGGGGGCGGGGCTTCTCCCTCAGCACTCACCAGCGCCATTTTTCTCCACAGCACAGCGCTGAGAGGAAGCTCCCTGGACTCTCCCCTGCTTACTGAGGTGACTGTGGGTTTTTCAAGAGAGGGGGGCACATAATTGTCGAAAAACAAGTTATTTCAGCGCTACTGGGGAAACATTCTGTGTTTTGCCTGGGTTATATAGCGCTGGGGTGTGTGCTGGCATACTCTCTCTCTCTGTCTCTCCAAAGGGCCTGGTGGGGAACTGTCTTCAGATAAGAGCTTCCCTGTGTGTGTGGGGTGTGTCGACATGTATGAAGTGGAAGGCTCACCTAAGGAGGAGGGGGAGTGTATGAATGTCAGATCTCCGTCGGCAGCGCCGACACCGGAATGGATGGAGATGTGGAATGTCTTGAGTGCTAGTGTAAATTTATTACACAAGAGATTAGACAAAGCTGAGGCTAGGGAACAGTCAGGTAGTCAGACCATGCCTGTCCCTGTGTCACCGGGACCTTCCGGGTCTCAGAAGCGCACATTGTCCCAAATAATGGACACAGATACCGACACGGATTCAGACTCCAGTGTCGACTATGAGGAGGCAAAATTACAGCCAAAAGTGGCTAAGGGCATTCGATATATGATTATTGCAATAAAAGATGTTTTGCATATCACAGAGGAACCCCCTGTCCCTGACAAGAGAGTACACATGTATAAAGAGAAAAAGCCTGAGGTCACTTTTCTATCCTCGTATGAGCTGAGCGAGCTGTGCGAAAAGGCTTGGGAATCTCCAGACAAGAGGCTGCAGATTCCCAAAAGGATTCTTATGGCGTATCCTTTCCCGCAAACGGATAGGATACGATGGGAGTCTTCTCCTAAGGTGGACAAGGCATTAACACGTTTATCAAAAAAGATAGCGCTGCCATCCCAAGATACGGCTACCCTCAAGGATGCTGCTGATCGCAGACAGGAGGTTACCATGAAGTCCATTTACACACATTCAGGTACAATTCTTAGACTGGCAATGGCGTCGGCCTGGGTTTGTAGTGCTGTCCCAGCATGGACTAACTCCTTATCTACGGAATTTGAGACCCTAGATAAGGATACCATTTTAATGACCCTAGGGCATATAAAAGATGCTGCGTTATATATGGGGGATGCTCAAAGAGACATTTGTTTGATAAGTTCCAGAATAAACGCTATGTCTGTTTCTGCTAGGCGAGTCTTATGGACCCGACAGTGAACGGGTGATGCCGACTAAAAGAGGCATATGGAGTCTTTGCCTTACAAAGGTGAGGAGTTATTTGGAGAAGGCCTCTCGGACCTAGTCTCCACAGCTACGGCAGGTAAATCGAATTTTTCTCTGACGTCCTAGTGGATGCTGGGAACTCCGTAAGGACCATGGGGAATAGCGGCTCCGCAGGAGTCTGGGCACAACTAAAAGAAAGCTTTTAGACTACCTGGTGTGCACTGGCTCCTCCCACTATGACCCTCCTCCAAGCCCCAGTTAGATTTTTGTGCCCGGCCGAGCTGGATGCACACTAGGGGCTCTCCTGAGCTCTTAGAAAGAAAGTATATTTTAGGTTTTTTATTTTACCGTGAGACCTGCTGGCAACAGGCTCACTGCAACGAGGGACTAAGGGGAGAAGAAGCGAACCTACCTGCTTGCAGCTAGCTTGGGCTTCTTAGGCTACTGGACACCATTAGCTCCAGAGGGATCGACCGCATGGAACTGGCCTTGGTGTTCGGTCCCGGAGCCGCGCCGCCGTCCCCCTTACAGAGCCAGAAGCAAGAAGAAGTCCGGAAAATCGGCGGCATGAAGACTTCTGTCTTCACCAAGGTAGCGCACAGCACTGCAGCTGTGCGCCATTGCTCCTCATACACACTTCACACTCCGGTCACTGAGGGTGCAGGGCGCTGGGGGGGGCGCCCTGAGCAGCAATAAAAACACCCTGGCTGGCAAAACAATCACAATATATAGCCCCAGAGGCTATATATGTGATAATTACCCCTGCCAGAATCCTTAAAAAAGCGGGAGAAAAGTCCGCGAAAAAGGGGCGGAGCTATCTCCTTCAGCACACTGGCGCCATTTCTCCCTCACAGCTCCGCTGGAAGGAAGCTCCCTGGCTCTCCCCTGCAGTCTACACTACAGAAAAGGGTAAAAAAGAGAGGGGGGGCACTAAATTTAGGCGCAGTAAACATTATAGCAGCTATAGGGGACATAATTCAGTTAGTCCCTGCATTATATAGCGCTCTGGTGTGTGCTGGCATACTCTCTCTCTGTCTCCCCAAAGAGCTTCTGTGGGGTCCTGTGCTCTTAGAGCATTCCCGGTGTGTGTGCGGTGTGTCGGTACGGCTGTGTCGACATGTTTGATGAGGAAAATTATGTGGAGGCGGAGCAGATGCCTATAGAAGTGATGTCGCCCCCTGCGGGGCAGACACCTGAGTGGATGGTTTTATGGAAGGAATTACGTGCAAGTGTCGACTCCTTACACAAAAAATTTGACGACATGCCAAATGCGGGACAGCCGGCTTCTCAGCTCGTGCCTGCCCAGGTGTCTTAAAGGCCATCAGGGGCTCTAAAACGCCCGCTACCTCAGATGGCAGACGCAGATGTCGACACGGATACTGATACCAGTGTCGACGACGACGAGTCTAATCTAATGTCCACTAGGGCCATTCGTTGCATGATTGATGCAATGAGAGGTTTTACACATTTCGGATATAAACCCAGGTACCACTAAAAAGGGTATTATGTTTGGGGAAAAAAACTACCCATAGTTTTTCCCCCATCTGAAAAATTAAATGAAGTGTGTGAAGAAGCGTGGGCTTTCCCCGATAAAAGATTGGTAATCTCTAAAAAAAATTACTAATGGCGTTCCCTTTCCCGCCAGAGGATAGGGCACATTGGGAAACAACTCCTAGGGTGGATAAAGCGCTCACACGTTTGTCTAAAAAGGTGGCACTTCCGTCTCCGGATACGGCCGCCCTAAAGGAGCCTGCGGATAGAAAGCAGGAGGCGATCCTGAAGTCTGTATATACACACTCAGGCATTATACTTAGACCAGCTATTGCGTCAGCATGGATGTGCAGTGCTGCTGCTGCATGGTCAGATTCCCTGTCAGAAAATATTGACACCCTAGACAGGGACACTATTCTCCTAACCATAGAGCATATAAAAGACTCAGTCTTATACATGAGAGATGCACAGAGGGAGATCTGCCGGCTGGCATCTAAAATAAGTGCATTGTCCATTTCTGCTAGGAGAGGCTTATGGACTCTGCAGTGGACAGGGGATGCAGATTCCAAAAGGCACATGGAAGTTTTGCCTTATAAGGGTGAGGAGTTATTCGGGGATGGTCTCTCGGACCTCGTTTCCACAGCGACAGCTGGGAAGTCAGCATTTTTACCCCATGTCCCCTCACAGCCTAAAAAAGCGCAGTTTTATCAGGTACAGTCCTTTCGGACCCAGAGAAACAGGCGAGGAAAAGGCGGGTCCTTTCTGTCCAGAGGCAGAGGTAGGGGAAAAAGGCTGCAACAAACAGCAGGTTCCCAGGAGCAAAAGTCCTCCCCCGCTTCTTCCAAGTCCGCCGCATGACGGTGGGGCTCCACAGGCGGAGCCAGGTACGGTGGGGGGCCGCCTCAAAAATTTCAGCCATCAGTGGGCTCGCTCACAGGTGGATCCCTGGATCTTGCAAGTAGTGTCTCAGGGGTACAAGCTGGAATTCGAGGCGTCTCCCCCCCGCCGTTTCCTCAAATCTGCCTTGCCAACATCTCCCTCAGGCAGGGAGGCTGTGCTAGAGGCAATTCACAAGCTGTATTCCCAGCAGGTGATAGTCAAGGTGCCCCTACTTCAACAAGGACGGGGTTACTATTCCACACTGTTTGTGGTACCGAAGCCGGACGGTTCGGTGAGACCCATTTTAAATTTGAAATCCTTGAACACATACATAAAAAAATCCAAGTTCAAGATGGAATCGCTCAGGGCGGTTATTGCAAGCCTGGACGAGGGGGATTACATGGTATCCCTGGACATCAAGGATGCTTACCTGCATTTCCCCATTTATCATCCTCACCAGGAGTACCTCAGATTTGCGGTACAAAATTGCCATTACCAATTCCAGACGCTGCTGTTTGGACTGTCCACGGCACCGAGGGTGTTTACCAAGGTAATGGCGGAAATGATGATACTCCTTCGAAAAAAGGGAGTTTTAATTATCCCGTACTTGGACGATCTCCTAATAAAGGCGAGATCCAGGGAGCAGTTGTTGGTAGGAGTAGCACTATCTCAGGAGGTGCTACACCAGCACGGTTGGATTCTAAATATTCCAAAGTCACAGCTGGTTCCGACGACACGTCTACTGTTCCTGGGAATGATTCTGGACACAGTCCAGAAAAAAGTGTTTCTCCCGGAGGAGAAAGCCAAGGAGCTGTCATCTCTAGTCAGAGACCTCCTGAAACCAAAACAGGTGTCGGTGCATCACTGCACGCGAGTCCTGGGAAAGATGGTGGCTTCTTATGAAGCAATTCCTTTCGGCAGGTTCCATGCCAGAATCTTTCAGTGGGACCTGTTGGACCAATGGTCCGGATCGCATCTTCAGATGCATCGGCTAATAACCCTGTCTCCAAGAACCAGGGTGTCTCTGCTGTGGTGGCTGCAGAGTGCTCATCTCCTAGAGGGCCGCAGATTCGGCATACAGGACTGGGTCCTGGTGACCACGGATGCCAGCCTTCGAGGCTGGGGGGCAGTCACACAGGGAAGAAACTTCCAAGGACTATGGTCGAGTCAGGAGACTTCCCTACACATAAATATTCTAGAACTAAGGGCCATTTACAATGCCCTAAGTCAGGCAAAACCCCTGCTTCTACACCAGCCGGTACTGATCCAGTCAGACAACATCACGGCGGTCGCCCATGTAAACCGCCAGGGCGGCACAAGAAGCAGGACGGCAATGGCAGAAGCCACAAGGATTCTCCGATGGGCGGAAAATCACGTGCTAGCACTGTCAGCAGTGTTCATTCCGCGAGTGGACAACTGGGAAGCAGACTTCCTCAGCAGGCACGACCTCCACCCGGGAGAGTGGGGACTTCGTCCAGAAGTCTTCACGCTGATTGTAAATCGTTGGGAACGGCCACAGGTGGACATGATGGTGTCCCGCCTAAACAAAAAACTGGAGAGATATTGCGCCAGGTCAAGGGACCCTCAGGGATAGCGGTGGACGCTCTAGTGACACAGTGGGTGTACCAGTCAGTTTATGTGTTCCCTCCTCTGCCTCTCATACCAAAGGTACTGAGAATAATAAGAAAACGAGGAGTAAGGACAATACTCGTGGTTCCGGATTGGCCAAGAAGAGCTTGGTACCCGGAACTTCAAGAGATGATCTCAGAGGACCCATGGCCTCTGCCGCTCAGACAGGACCTGCTGCAGCAGGGGCCCTGTCTGTTCCAAGACTTACCGAGGCTGCGTTTGACGGCATGGCGGTTGAACGCCGGATCCTAAAGGAAAAGGGCATTCCGGAGGATGTCATTCCTACGCTGATTAAAGCCAGGAAAGATGTAACGGTAAAACATTATCACTGCATATGGCGGAAATATGTTGCTTGGTGGCCCCAACAGAGGAATTTCAGCTGGGTCGATTTCTGCACTTCCTACAGGCAGGAGTGACTATGGGCCTAAAATTAGGCTCCATTAAGGTACAGATATCGGCTCTGTCGATTTTCTTCCAAAAAGAACTAGCTTCACTACCTGAAGTTCAGACATTTGTAAAAGGAGTGCTGCATATTCAGCCCCCTTTTGTGCCTCCAGTGGCACCCTGGGATCTCAACGTGGTGTTGAATTTCCTAAAATCACATTGGTTTGAGCCACTAAAGACCGTGGATTTAAAATATCTCACGTGGAAAGTGGTCATGTTATTGGCCTTGGCTTCGGCCGGGCGTGTATCAGAATTGGCGGCTTTGTCATTTAAAAGCCCTTATCTGATTTTCCATATGGATAGGGCAGAATTGAGGACTCGTCCCCAGTTTCTCCCTAAGGTGGTATCTGCTTTTCACTTGAACCAACCTATTGTAGTGCCTGCGGCTACTAGCGACTTGGAGGATTCCAAGTTACTGGACGTAGTCAGTGCCTTGAAAATTTATGTTTCCAGGACGGCTGGAGTCAGGAAAACTGACTCGCTATTTATCCTGTATGCACCCAACAAACTGGGTGCTCCTGCTTCTAAGCAGACTATTGCTCGCTGGATTTGTAGCACAATTCAGCTGGCGCATTCTGCGGCTGGACTGCCGCATCCTAAATCAGTAAAAGCCCATTCTACAAGGAAGGTGGGCTCATCTTGGGCGGCTGCCCGAGGGGTCTCAGCTTTACAACTTTGCCGAGCTGCTACTTGGTCAGGGGCAAACACGTTTGCAAAATTCTACAAATTTGATACCCTGGCTGAGGAGGACCTTGAGTTCTCATTCGGTGCTGCAGAGTCATCCGCACTCTCCCGCCCGTTTGGGAGCTTTGGTATAATCCCCATGGTCCTTACGGAGTTCCCAGCATCCACTAGGACGTCAGAGAAAATAAGAATTTACTCACCAGTAATTCTATTTCTCGTAGTCCGTAGTGGATGCTGGGCGCCCGTCCCAAGTGCGGATTGTCTGCAATACTTGTACATAGTTGTTGTTCACTAAAGGGTTACTGTTATGAGCCATCTGTTGAGAGGCTCAGTTATGTTTCATACTGTTAACTGGATATGGTATCACGAGTTATACGGTGTGATTGGTGTGGCTGGTATGAGTCTTACCCGGGATTCAAAATCCTTCCTTATTGTGTCAGCTCTTCCGGGCACAGTATCCTAACTGAGGCTTGGAGGAGGGTCATAGTGGGAGGAGCCAGTGCACACCAGGTAGTCTAAAAGCTTTCTTTTAGTTGTGCCCAGACTCCTGCGGAGCCGCTATTCCCCATGGTCCTTACGGAGTTCCCAGCATCCACTACGGACTACGAGAAATAGAATTACCGGTGAGTAAATTCTTATTTTTGCCTTATGTTCCCTCACAGCCTAAGAAAGCGCCTCATTATCAAATGCAGTCCTTTCGTTCGAATAAAAGCAAAAGAGTATGAGGATCGTCCTTTCTTGCTAGAGGTATGGGCAGAGGACAAAAGCTGCACACCGCTAGTTCCCAGGAACAGAAGTCCTCCCCTGCCTCTGCAAAATCCACCGCATGACACTGGGGCTTTCCTGGGGGAGTCCGCTCAAGTGGGGGCACGTCTTTGACTTTTCAGCCACATCTGGGTTCATTCACAGGTGGATCCCTGGGCAAAAGAAATTGTTTCTCAGGGATACATGCTGGAATTCGAAGAGGTGCCTCCTCGCCGGTTTTTCAAATCGGCTCTACCGGCGGTTCCCTCAGAGAGGGAGTTAGTGTTGAATGCAATACAAAAATTGTATCTTCAACAGGTAGTGGTCAAGGTTCCTCTACTGCAGCAAGGAAAGGGTTATTACTCAACCCTGTTTGTGGTTCCGAAACCGGACGGTTCGGTCAGACCCATTTTGAATTTAAAATCCCTGAACCTATACTTGAGAAACTTCAAGTTCAAGATGGAATCGCTCAGAGCGGTCATCGCCAGCCTGGAAGGGGGGGGATTTTATGGTTTCCCTGGACATAAAGGATGCATACCATCATGTTCCAATATTTCCTAATCATCAGGCGTACCTGCGATTTGCTGTACAGGATTGTCATTACCAATTTCAGACGTTGCCGTTTGGGCTTTCAACAGCCCTGAGGATTTTCACCAAGGTAATCGCGGAAATGATGGTGCTCCTGCGCAAGCGAGGGGTCACAATTATCCCTTACTTGGACGATCTCCTCATAAAAGCGAGATCTCGGGAGAAGTTACTGGACAGCGTGTCTCTGTCTTTAAAGGTGTTACAGCAACACGGCTGGATTCTCAATATCCCGAAGTCACAGTTGGTTCCTACGACGCGTCTGACCTTCTTGGGCTTGATTCTGGACACAGACCAGAAGAAGGTTTTTCTTCCAATGGAAAAAGCTCAGGAGCTCATGACTACGGTCAGGAACCTATTGAAGCCAAAACAGGTGTCAGTGCATCACTGCACTCGAGTCCTGGGGAAAATGTACGAAGCCATTCCCTTCGGCAGGTTCCATGCGAGGACCTTCCAATGGGACATACTGGACAAGTGGTCCGGGTCACATCTACAAATGCATCAGAGGATCACCCTGTCCCCCAGAGCCAGGGTGTCTCCTGTAGTGGCTGCAGAGTGCTCACCTCCTAGAGGGTCGCAGGTTCGGCATTCAGGACTGGATCCTGGTGACCACACAGACGCATGTCTCCGAGGTTGGGGAGCAGTCACACAGGGAAGAAATTTCCAAGGTCTTTGGTTGAGTCTAGAGACTTGACTCCACATCAACATCCTGGAGTTGAGGGCCATATACAACGCCCTCCGTCAAGCGGAGGCATTACTTCGCGACAAACCAGTTCTGATTCAGTCGGACAATGTCACCGCAGTAGCTCATGTAAACCGACAAGGCGGCACAAAGAGCAGGGTGGCAATGGCGGAAGCCACCAGGATTCTTCGCTGGGCGGAAAATCATGTAAGAGCACGGTCAGCAGTGTTCATTCCGGGAGTGGACAACTGGGAAGCAGACTTCCTCAGCAGACACGACCTGTATCCGGGAGAGTGGGGACTTCATCAGGAAGTCTTCGCGCAGATCGCAAGTCGTTGGGGGCTGCCCCAAATAGACATGATTGCGTCCCGTTTCCAACACAAAGTTAAAAAGGTATTGCGCCAGGTCAAGAGATCCTCAGGCGATAGCTGTGGACTCCCTGGTGACACCGTGGGTGTTTCGGTTGGTCTATGTGTTTCCTCCTCTTCCTCTCATACCCAAGGTGTTGAGAATAATAAGACAGGAGTGAGAACAATCCTCATTGTTCTAGATTGGCCACGAAGGACTTGGTATCCGGATCTACAGGAATTGTTTACAGAAGATCCGTGGCCTCTTGATCTAAGACAGGACCTGCTGCAGCAGGGGCCCTGTCTGTTCCAAGACTTACCGCGGCTGCGTTTGTCGGCATGGCGGTTGAACGCCGGATCCTAGCGGAAAAAGGTATTCCGGATGAGGTCATTCCTACGCTAATAAAGGCTAGGAAGGACGTGACATCAAAACATTATCACCGAATATGGAGAAAATATGTTTCTTGGTGTGAGGCCAGGAATACTCCTACGGAGGATTTCCATCTGGGTCGTCTCCTTCACTTCCTGCAAACTGGAGTGAATTTGGGCCTAAAATTAGGCTCCATAAAAGTACAGATTTCGGCCTTATCCATTTTCTTTCAAAAGGAATTGGCCTCTCTACCTGAAGTTCAGACTTTTGTAAAGGGAGTACTGCATATTCAGACTCCTTTTGTACCTCCGGTGGCGCTTTGGGACCTTAACGTGGTGTTAAGTTTCCTTAAGTCACATTGGTTTGAACCACCCAAAACGGTGGAGTTAAAATATCTCACGTGGAAGGTGGTCATGTTGCTAGCCTTGGCTTCGGCTAGGCGAGTCTCGGAATTGGCGGCTTTATCACATAAAAGCCCCTATCTGGTTTTTCATGTCGATAGGGCGGAATTGCGGACTCGTCCTCAATTCCTACCTAAAGTGGTTTCATCCTTTCATATGAATCAACCTATTGTTGTACCTGTGGCTACGCGTGACTTGGAGGATTCCGAGTCCCTGGATGTGGTCAGGGCTTTGAAAATTTACGTGGCCAGAACGGCTAGAGTCAGAAAAACAGAAGCACTATTTGTCCTGTATGCAGCCTACAAGGTTGGCGCTCCTGCTTCAAAGCAGACTATTGCTTGCTGGATCTGTAACACGATTCAGCAGGCGCATTCTATGGCAGGATTGCCGTTACCAAAATCGGTTAGGGCCCATTCCACTAGGAAGGTGGGCTCTTCTTGGGCGGCTGCCCGAGGGGTCTCTGCACTACAGCTGTGCCGAGCTGCTACTTGGTCGGGGTCAAACACCTTTGCAAAGTTCTATAAGTTTGATACCCTGGCTGAGGAGGACCTCCTGTTTGCTCAATCGGTGCTGCAGAGTCATCCGCACTCTCCCGCCCGTTTGGGAGCTTTGGTATAATCCCCATGGTCCTTACGGAGTCCCAGCATCCTCTAGGACGTTAGAGAAAATAAGATTTTAAACCTACCGGTAAATCTTTTTCTCGTAGTCCGTAGAGGATGCTGGGCGCCCGTCCCAAGTGCGGACTACTTCTGCAAGACTTGTATATAGTCATTGCTTAAATAAGGGTTATGTTATATTTACATCGGTTTTGGACCAAAACTATGTTGTTTTTCATACTGTTAACTGGTTAGTTTAACACAAGTTATACGGTGTGATTCGTGTGGGCTGGTATGAATCTTGCCCTTGGATTAACTAAAATCCTTTCCTCGTTCTGTCCATCTACTCTGGGCACAGTTCTCTAACTGAGGTCTGGAGGAGGGGCATAGAGGGAGGAGCCAGTGCACACCCAGAGTCCAAGTCTTTCTTAAAGTGCCCATGTCTCCTGCGGAGCCCGTCTATCCCCATGGTCCTTACGGAGTCCCAGCATCCTCTACGGACTACGAGAAAAAGATTTACCGGTAGGTTTAAAATCTTATTTTAGCCCACATTAACCGAAGCTAATACTCATTGCTAAATTAGGGACTCAATAATACCCCTTTCACACCAAAATCCCGGCTCTGACTCTGGTTTTGGAACACAAGTCCAATCCGGGACAGACTCCATTCACTCCGTGGCTCCGACCTGGGTGCAGCGTTAACTCTCGTGCTGGCAGTTGGAGATGGATCACTGGCGCTTGGAGATGATATCAACTCTACCTATATTGTATGTGATACCCGGGTTGAACCATTCACACTGTTACCTTACATGGGTCATTGCAGTGTCCAATTCCGGTCGGGTTTTTTTTAAGGCGACCCTTTCATACCGAGTCACAACCCAGGTTAACCCTGGTAGAAGTGTCGGTGTGAAAGGGGTATGAATTGCAAATGCAGGGTTTTTCTAAGTTATTAGGCTTCAGTTACAGTTACTGGGTCATTCCACACCAAATAGACACAGGATTCAAACTGACCGTTTCAGATTGTAATGAAATTATTCAACACAAGTGAAATGTCTTTCTACATGGAGTATCTTTCCACTTAATTTTGTGCGCAGTTGGAGCAGGTGCTGTCGGTAGAATCTCATCCCCAAACACCTGAAGTGACAAAATTATTTTTTTGCTTTTTAACCACTTAACTATTTTTCCCAAAAAAAACGCTCCGAAATTGTCTGCAGCCGCTGGAGAAGGGGTCCTGCCGTGCTGACTGATCAGCAGTGATCGGCAGCATGGCAATCAGTAGGGGAGAGTGCAGGGAGGTCCCTCTGACAGCAGCAGTGTAGGGAAGTTTCCCTTCCCTGCCGCTGCAAAAACTGTGACTGCTCGCATCCTGTGCGACCACGTCAGATAAAGCACTTGCAGGCATAGTTGCTTCTGATGCGACATGCCAGGCAAGTGGTTAAATACTATTTTCATAAATCACTCAAAAATGAAAGGTCTCGTAGCATGATACCAAACTAAAACTTTGGAGATTTATTAACAACACTATAATTTACATTTGGCTTTTTGAGAAAATCAAATTTTTTTTGTTTTACATTTTTATGGAAACACACTGCTGTGTATATATCATATGAAAGCCCACAAAAAGAGGTTAAAAATAAGACTTTGACCAACTGTCTCTAGCTCAATTAGATGAGCTGCAAGTGCAATAAAAAAATAAAAAAATGTTAATAGCAAATTTTTGGATAAATTGCATCTTTAAATGTTGATATCAGCCTATCTATTATACAAAATGTCATTACAATATGAAACGGTCAGTTTGAAACCTGTGTTGATTTGGTCTGTTTGTTAGTTTGAGTTTCTCTTGCACTAGTGTTGAAGTTTATAGACCTACCATCTGCTTTTTGAAGTTTATTTACACTCCTGACCAGAAACAAAAATGTTAAAATGAATAAGGCATCCTTTCATTTGCAGAATGCTGAGGAAATCTTCTGCACCCCTTATCAAATTTGTCATGCTTCTAGTAATAATCTCCCCTTATTCAAAGGCGTTATTAGATTCTGATTACATCAAGAAGAGTTTGTGTTTCATTCAATGTAGATATCTTAAAGTGCTATGGAAGAGTGGTAACTATGCTGTACATGGATTTGTTTTATTCCTAGACTGTTGATTAAACCTTCAGCCCGATTTGGACACTGCATACGTGTAATGGGCCCTACACACTCGGCGATCCGCCACCGAGCTGCCCGAGGAAGGGGGGGGGGGGGGGGGGGGAGAGTGAAGTTTCTTCACTCCCCCCATCACCCAGCTCCATAGCAGTGCATGCTAATGTGGATGAGATTGTCCTTATTGACCTGAATGCATAAGCGAACCGACACCAATGATTAACGAGCGCGGGCCGCGCATCGTTAATCGTTGGTGCCTACACACTGCACGATATGAATGAGTTCTCGTTCATTAATGAATACAGTGGGGCAAAAAAGTATTTGGACAGCCACCGATTGTGCAAGTTGACGCACTTAAAAAGATTAGAGAGGTCTGTAATTTCCACCATAGGTACACTTCAACTGTGAGAGACAGAATCTGAAAAAACAATCAAACAGGAAATCACATTGTATGATTTTTAAACAACTTACTTGTATATTCTTGTGGAAAATAAACATTTGGACACCTACCAAGCGGGAAGATTTCTGGCTCTCACAGACCTGTTACTACTTCTTTACGAAGCTCTTCTATCCTCCACTCGTTACCTGTATTAATGGCACCTGTTTGAACTGGTTATCTGTATAGAAGACACCTGTCCACACCCTCAAACAGTCAGACTGCTACCTCTCCACCATGGCCAAGACCAGAGAGCTGTCTAAGGATGCCAGGGACAAATTTGTAGAGCTGCACAAGGCTGGGATGAGCTACTCAACAATAGGCAAGCAGCTTGGTGAGAAGAGATCAACTGTTGGCGCAATTATTAAAAAATGTCAGAAATACAAGATCACTGACAATCTTCCTCGACCTGGGGTTCCATGCAAGATCTCACCTCGTGGGGTATCAATGATCTTGAGAACGGTGAGGAATCAGCCCAGAACTACACGGGAGGACCTGGTCAATGACCTCAACAGAGCTGGGACCACAGTCACAAAGGTTACCATTAGTAACATACTATGTTGTCATGGATTGAAATCCTGCAGTGCCCGAAAGGTCCCCCTGCTTAAGCCAGCACATGTCCAGGCCCGTCTAACGTTTGCTAGTGACCATCTGGATGATCTAGAGGAGGATTGGGAGAATGTAATGTGGTCAGATATGAGCAAAATCAAACTATTTGGTATAAACTCCACTCGCCGTGTTTGGAGGGAGAATGATGAATGGCATCCCAAGAACACCATACCCACTGTGAAGTCTGGGGGTGGAAACATCATGCTGTGGGGCTGCTTTTCTGCAGAGGGGACAGGACGACTGATCCGTATTTAGGAGAGGATGAATGGGGCCATGTATCGTGAGATTTTGGGCAAAAACCTCCTTCCCGCAGTAAGAGCTTTGAACATGGAACGTGGCTGAGTCTTCCAGCATGACACTGACCCCAAACATACCGCCCGGGCAACTAAGGAGTGGCTCCGTAAGAAGCATTCCAAGGTCCTGGAGTGGCCTAGCCAGTCTCCAGACCTCAACTCAATAGAAAATCTGTGGAGGGAGTTGAAGGTCCGTGTTGCCCGACGAAAGCACCAAAACATGACAGATCTAGAGAAGATCTGCATGGAAGAGTGGGCCAAAATACCTGCTACAGTGTGTGCAAACCTGGTCAAGAACTACAGGAAACATTTGACCTCTGTAATTGCCAACCGAGGTTATATTACAACTATTGAGTGAAACTTTCGGATTGTCCAAATATTTATTTTCCGCAAGAATATACAAATGGTTTAAAAATCATACAATGTGATTTCCTAGTTTTTTTTTTTTTTTTTTTCAGATTCTGTCTCACAGTTGAAGTGTACCTCTTATCTTTTTAAGTGGGTCAACTTGCACAATCGGTGGCTGTCCAAATACGTTTTTGCACCACTGTATATCGTGCAGTGAGATCTGTAAGTGTGTAGGGCCCATAAGAAGAAAAATTAGCGAATGGATGTAACCTAATTTTTCTCTTACTGGCAACAAAAGTTGCAGGATGATGTTCAGATTAGTTTCATTATTGTTTAAAGTGTCCAAGATGACTCTACAATGTTACAGGAATAAACCCCCTCACCTTCTGTGTGGACAGAGACCCTATTGAGTGCCTATCTTCGCTCCAGCTCTAGAGTTGTAAAATGACTGTGTGCTGTGCACAGCATCAGAAATGCACTATGTACAGTGTTTCATATATTGAAATCCTTACCCAGCAGCTAATCCCTCCTAATCCTGACATTTGTTTCATAAAATCTGTTTAACAGCTTGTCAAACACAGATCATTTGCTATGCGCACAGCAGATGTAGGTTTTAGTTCCTACTCTGAAGGAGTTAAAATGATTTGTTTCAGGGATCTGTATACATGTTCAAAAGTCTCTGAGACGAAAATGTATGGTATCCTTAAATGTAGCTATACAAGATAACTAGATTTTAATATCATTTGTGCAACTATCTCTGCAGTCTGTTAGAACAACCCAGCAGTTATTTTCAGCCATGTGTCTTTATTGATTACACCAGAGGAGTATTATTACTATGTATCTCTGTTGGCTAAGCCACACTTATTTGTTGGAATAGAGTGCAGCTAGCTACACACGTCAGAATATAAATGTAACACTTTAGGTAGTCATCGTCCTATTTAAACCTGAAACGTAAATATGCCTATAGATTGTAAGCTTGCGAGCAGGGCCTTCCTACCTCCTTGACTGTTTATTACCCAGTTTTGTTTTATCATTGTGTCCAATTGTAAAGTGCAACGGAATTTGCTGCACTATAAAAGAAACTGTTAATAATAAAGAAATATTTTGTAAATTCATAGTGGAGGCATTTATTCCATTTCAGCCTGACATTGCACTGTAGACTTAGTAAAAACAAAAGTTTTTTAAACCCCACTCAATTATATATGCTTAAAGTCCCTCCTGCATTTTGTCTATGTCCTAATTTGAGCACCACCCAATGACACCCTGCTGATGAGAAAAGCATGATGGTCATACGTAAAGGCTTGCAGGAATTTTCCAATCAACAGCTGAAATTTGACAGGTGGTCCAGTATTGCAGCATCTCTTGTGTTCTCTCTCTCTCGGCCCGTAGACACCAACATCTGTTTTGTGAAAATGTTTCTCCTATATTTTATTTTTGGTCAGGTGCTTTCTCTAAGGTAAGGGAGGCATTTTCATATATAACGGGGGGAGACGAAGACCAAAAAGGGGAAAGTATGTTGAAAGAGGAACCTAGGAGGAGGTGGTGGTGGTGGGGGTATGGGAGTTTAATGTGTAACTCCTGCGCGAGACGAAAACGGAGGGGGGTATAAGAAAGTCATACTGCAATCACAATTCGAGGAGGGCACGAAGACAATTAAAGTAATTGCAATTACAGTTGCAGATTTTCTGAAGTAACTGCAAGATTGTGCCAAATATCTTTTCTAGTCTCTACATCAATAGAAGAGATGTATTTTCCCCATTTTTGAACGAATGTATCAAATTGTCTGCCTGGGTTGAGCGGAAGGGCTCTCTTGTCAAAATAAATCAGTTATAGGAGTTTGCATTTCAGCTCTTGGATGGTCGGGAAGATTTTTGGATCCAGTGTATTAGGATGAGTTTCTTTGCCATAATTAAGGTAATAATAAGGAAAGTTGAGAGGCTACGATCTTTTGTGGGGAACTTCCAACCTTTGAAATTTAGACATAAGCAAGCTAGAGGATTTAATTCCAGCTTCAATTGAATAGATGAGTTAAGGAAAGCTAAGACCTTATGCCAGAATTTCAAAATTTTTGATCAAGACCAAAAGCAATGAAAATATTTAGCATTAGCCATAGAACATTTAGGGCAGGAACCGGATTCTAAGCGTGTTAAATGTTTTCTCTGAGCAGGTGCTATATAACTTCTGTGCATTGATTTAAAGTGTACCTCCTGTAGATAAACTGAATGGAGAGTGCTCATTATCCTAGGGGTCTGTGCACTAAAGAGGTCATCACTTGATGATATTGCAGGGATATCAGCACTCCAGGCACGAGTTAGTGAATCAAGGTTATCATCGGTTTGAGATTTGACGAGAATAAGAGTGATTTGACTTTAAAAATGTGCTTGGAAAGCAAATTGAGTAAAGCGTTCAGAGGGTGGGTTAGAGTGAACGGCGAGTCAACTGGTCTTATAGATTGGGTAAAATGTTGTGCTTGTAAGTATAGATAGAAGTGAGAGTTAGGCAGATCATAGGAATCTTTGAGGGAGGAGAAGGATAATATACATCCTCCTGTGTCAAATCATTTTGTGCCTAGGTCAGTGGTTTCCAAACTTTTTTGAATCACGGCGCCCTAGAATATCAGAATTTTTTTCACGGCACCCCTGGGCCAAAAATTTCTTATTGGGAAATTTAGAAAGAAATATTACATTAAGTAGATCGCGTTTATATGTCATCCTTAGGGTCAGTTGTGGGGTGAGGGACACGATTTGCTTCTGTTGGGCCACATATTTTATGACTGGCAGCCACCAGCACTGGTTGTGCCTTATATATTGACCATGAATAATTTGAATTGGTCCTGGACCACCAACCCAGGGCACCCCTGCAAGTGTCCCGAGGCACCCCAGGGAGCCACGGCACACAGTTTGGGAACCTCTGGCCTAGGTTAAGACTTTTCTGAGATCATTGGTGAAAAGTAGGGTTAGAGAGGGACGGGACAAAATTAGGGTTACCCCTGAGAGGAATGAATGAGGATCTAATATGCGAAGATTTAAGAGATTTATTTATTCGAATCCAGCTATAAGTGTCCCGAGAGTATGTGATTTAGAATATGCTTAGGTATAAGACTAGTTGGTGTATGGAGAAGTGCTCCGGGTGAGAATGGATAAAAGTTATGTTGCTGTTGAACTTTATCTGTGTAGACTGATGTTTCCATGAGCCAATCGCCAATAAAACGCAAGTGTGAAGCGAATGCGTATAAGGAAAAGTTTGGGATATTAAGACCGCCCGAGGTTTTAGGCCTATGAAGCTTTTTTTTTTAGCCAATCTCGACCTCTTACCATTCCATAAGAAGGTGGATAGAGCTTTTTCAAGACTGCAGATGTCATGTTGAGTAATACGGCACGGTAACATTTGTAAGAAGTAATAGATTTTAGGAAAGATAACACTCTTTAGGACAGCTGCTCTACCAAATAAAGATAACGGAAGTTTGGACCAGGAATCTAGTTGAGAAAAGATTTTAGAGAAATTAGGGGTGAAATTAGCTGAGTAGAGAGTGCATGGGTTATTAGTAATTTGAACTCCTAAGTATTTAATTTGTGTGGATTGGAGACGAAACTGGGCTATAATAGGGTGGGAACTAAGATTGGGGGGTAGGGTATGAATGGGTAAGATTTCCGACTTGGAAATGTTAATTTTACACCCTGAGACGGGGCTAAAGGATGCAATTATGTCTAGAATTACCAGGAGGGATTTTGTCGGATTAGAAATAAAGAGGATCATATCATCCGCGAATAGCGAAACTTTTAATTCAGAGGAAAGAAAATTGTGTGGTAGAGCAGAGAGCGATTGCAAGGGGGTTCGATTGCCAGGGCGAACAGGAGGGGCAAAAGTGGGCAGCCCTGCCATGTTCCTTTCTGGATTGGGAATGGAGGGGATAAAAACCCATTATAGGTGTGCCTGGTGTCGTCAGCCAAACGTAGAGAACACCAAGCACACCTATAAACCCTGATATTACTCTAGAGCTACATTTACTAGTAGGGGTGCTAGTAGTGGTCACTCATACCGTATTCTATGCTGGAGCAGATACGGAATAGCAGAACCCAGAAGTATACCTCAAGGCCTTAACTATTTCTATCTTCTTGCAGACAATCCAATACAATGAGTTAAATGATCTAACAGGGCTGAGGCCAAGCATGGAATCAGGACTATATAATGAAATGTAGAGGCTAAATAATAGGTACATTAACATATCATGTAAGAATGTGCATAGTAATGCAAAAAGGCTAGTAATGATAACAAGCTAATGAACATAATGGAGCAGGCATAAAAGGGCAAAGGCTGTTGAGTAGGAGGAGGGTCTGAAATATCCTCAGGAATCAAGATTTTCTTCTCTCAGAAAAACTTTTACATCTTCTGGGGAGTGGAAGTCATAATGCTTGTCACCAGCAAAGATGCGCAAGCGAGCCGGGTACAGGAGGGCAAATCTTTTTGCTGGGATGAGGGTTGAACAAATTGGAGAAAAAGCTTTTCTTGCCCTGGTGAGCTCAACTGAAAAGTCTTGAAAGAGACTAATACGTTTGCCCTCCCATATCAGATTTTGAATCTGAAGAGATGCTTTCCAGATAGCAAGCTTGTGGAGATAATTTAGGCACTTGAAAATAATGACACGTGGCCTCTTGTCGTGTGGTTTAGGTGGGGGACCGACTCTGTGGGCCCTTTCGACCACTAAATCACTGCCTTCGGCTTCTATCTTCCGGAGTTTTGGGAGAGTGGTAGTTATAAAGGACGTCAGAGCAGGACATTTTACCGATTCTGGAACCCTAACTATTCTGATATTGCATCTCCTGGAATGGTTTTCAATATCATCAACTTTGTTCCAAAGTTGATCATTTCTCTGACGTCCTAGTGGATGCTGGGAACTCCGTAAGGACCATGGGGAATAGACGGGCTCCGCAGGAGACTGGGCACTCTAAAAGAAAGATTAGGTACTATCTGGTGTGCACTGGCTCCTCCCTCTATGCCCCTCCTCCAGACCTCAGTTAGATTTCTGTGCCCGGCCGAGCTGGATGCACACTAGGGGCTCTCCTGAGCTCCTAGAAAGAAAGTATATGTTAGGTTTTTTATTTTACAGTGAGACCTGCTGGCAACAGGCTCACTGCAACGAGGGACTAAGGGGAGAAGAAGCGAACCTACCTGCTTGCAGCTAGCTTGGGCTTCTTAGGCTACTGGACACCATTAGCTCCAGAGGGATCGACCGCAGGACCCGTCCTTGGTGTTCGTTCCCGGAGCCGCGCCGCCGTCCCCCTTACAGAGCCAGAAGCATGAAGATGGTCCGGAAAATCGGCGGCAGAAGACTTCAGTCTTCACCAAGGTAGCGCACAGCACTGCAGATGTGCGCCATTGCTCCTCATACACACTTCACACTCCGGTCACTGAGGGTGCAGGGCGCTGGGGGGGGCGCCCTGAGCAGCAATAAAAACACCTTGGCTGGCAAAATAATCACAATATATAGCCCCAGAGGCTATATATGTGATAATTACCCTTGCCAGAATCCATAAAAAAGCGGGAGAAAAGTCCGCGAAAAAGGGGCGGAGCTATCTCCCTCGGCACACTGGCGCCATTTTCTCTTCACAGTGTAGCTGGAAGACGGCTCCCCAGGCTCTCCCCTGTAGTTTTCAGGCTCAAAGGGTTAAAAAGAGAGGGGGGCACTAAATTTACGCGCAATATTGTTTATACAAGCAGCTATTGGGGAAAATTCACTCAGTGATAGTGTTTATCCCTACATTATATAGCGCTCTGGTGTTTGCTGGCATACTCTCTCTCTGTCTCCCCAAAGGGCTGTGGGGTCCTGTCCTTAGTCAGAGCATTCCCTGTGTGTGTGCGGTGTGTCGGTTCGGCTGTTTCGACATGTTTGATGAGGAGGCTTATGTGGAGGCGGAGCAGATGCCGATAAATGGGATGTCACCCCCTGTGGGCCGACACCAGAGTGGATGGATAAGTGGAAGGTATTAACCGACAGTGTCAACTCCTTACATAAAAGGCTGGATGACGTAACAGCTATGGGACAGCCGGCTTCTCAGCCCGCGCCTGCCCAGGCGTCTCAAAGGCCATCAGGGGCTCAAAAAAGCCCGCTCCCTCAGATGGCAGACACAGATGTCGACACGGAGTCTGACTCCAGTGTCGACGAGGTTGAGACATATACACAATCCACTAGGAACATCCGTTACATGATCCCGGCAATAAAAAATGTGTTACACATTTCTGACATTAACCCAAGTACCACTAAAAAAGGGTTTTATGTTTGGGGAGAAAAAGCAGGCAGTGTTTTGTTCCCCCATCCAGTGAGTGAATGAAGTGTGAAAAAGCGTGGGTTCCCCCGATAAGAAACTGATAATTTCTAAAGAGTTACTGATGGCGTACCTTTTTCCCGCCAGAGGATAAGTTACGCTGGGAGATATCCCCTAGGGTGGATAAGGCGCTCACACGTTTGTCAAAAAAGGTGGCACTGCCGTCTTAGGATACGGCCACTTTGAAGGTGCCTGCTGATAAAAAGCAGGAGGCTATCCTGAAGTCTGTATTTACACACTCGGGTACTACACTGAGACCTGCAGATAGTGCTGCTGCAGCGTGGTCTGTAACCCTGTCAAACAGGGATACTATTTTGCGAACATAAGACGTCGTCTTATATATGACGGATGCACAGAGGGATATTTTGCCGGCTGGCATCCAGAATTAATGCAATGTCCATTCTGTCAGGAGGGTATTAGAGACCCGACACTGGACAGGTGATGCTGACTTTAAAAGGCACATAGATCCTTATAAGGGTGAGGAATTGTTTGGGGATGGTCTCTGGGACCTCGTATCCACAGCAACAGCTGGGAAGATACATTTTTACCTCAGGTTTCCTCACAGCCTAAGAAAGCACTGTATTATCAGGTACAGTCCTTTCGGCTTCAGAAAAGCAAGCGGGTCAAAGGCGCTTCCTTTCTGCATAGAGATGAGGGAAGAGGGAAAAAGCTGCACCAGTCAGCCAGTTCCCAGAATTAAAATTTCTCTGACGTCCTAGTGGATGCTGGGAACTCCGTAAGGACCATGGGGAATAGCGGCTCCGCAGGAGACTGGGCACAAAAGTAAAAGCTTTAGGACTACCTGGTGTGCACTGGCTCCTCCCCCTATGACCCTCCTCCAAGCCTCAGTTAGATTTTTGTGCCCGGCCGAGAAGGGTGCACACTAGGGGCTCTCCTGAGCTTCTTAGTGAAAAGTTTAGTTTTAGGTTTTTTATTTTCAGTGAGACCTGCTGGCAACAGGCTCACTGCATCGAGGGACTAAGGGGAGAAGAAGCGAACTCACCTGCGTGCAGAGTGGGTTGGGCTTCTTAGGCTACTGGACACCATTAGCTCCAGAGGGACCGAACACAGGCCCAGCCTCGGAGCTCGGTCCCGGAGCCGCGCCGCCGGCCCCCTTACAGAGCCAGAAGCAAGAAAAGGTCCGGAAAAATCGGCGGCAGAAGACATCAGTCTTCAACAAGGTAGCGCACAGCACTGCAGCTGTGCGCCATTGTTACTCAGCACACTTCACACTCCGGTCACTGAGGGTGCAGGGCGCTGGGGGGGGCGCCCTGAGCAGCAATGTAAAACACCTTGGCTGGCATAAATACACCACATATAACCCCCAGGGCTATATGGGTGCATTTTAACCCCTGCCAGAATTACAAAAAAGGCGGGAGAAAAGGCCGCCGAGAAGGGGGCGGAGCCTATCTCCTCAGCACACGGGCGCCATTTTCCATCACCGCTCCGCTGGAAGGACGTCACCCTGACTCTCCCCTGCAGTCCTGCACTACAGAAAAGGGTAAAAAAGAGAGGGGGGGGCACTTATTTGGCGCAGTTTTATATTAACAGCAGCTATAAAGGAAAAACACACTTGATAGTGGTATTCCTGTATATTTATATAGCGCTCTGGTGTGTGCTGGCAAACTCTCCCTCTGTCTCCCCAAAGGGCTAGTGGGGTCCTGTCCTCTATCAGAGCATTCCCTGTGTGTGTGCGGTGTGTCTGTACGATTGTGTCGACATGTTTGAGGAGGAAAATGAGATGGAAGCGGAGCAATTGCCTATTATACAGTTGTCACCCCCCCGGGAGTCGACACCGGAGTGGATGAGCTTGTGGAAGGAATTGCGTGACAGTGTCAGCTCCTTACGACAGACAGTTGACGACATGAGACAGCCGGCTAATCAGCTTGTGCCTGTCCAGGGGTCTCAAACGCCATCAGGGGCTTTAAAACGCCCGTTACCTCAAATGGCAGACACAGACACGGATACTGACTCCAGTGTCGATGATGAGGAGACAAACGTGACTTCCACTAGGGCCACACGTTACATGATTGAAGCAATGAAAGATGTATTGCATATATCTGATAATACAAGTACCACTAAGAAGGGTATTATGTTTGGTGAGAAAAAACTGCCTGTAGTTTTTCCTGTATCCGAGGAATTAAATGAAGTGTGTGATGAGGCGTGGGTTTTCCCCGATAAAAAACTGATAATTCCTAAAAGGTTATTGGCATCGTACCCTTTCCCGCCAGAGGATAGGGCACGTTGGGAAACACCCCCTAGGGTGGATAAAGCGCTCACACGCTTGTCTAAACAGGTAGCACTACCTTCTCCTGATACGGCCGCCCTAAAGGAACCTGCCGATAGAAAGCTGGAGAATATCCTAAAATGTATATACTCTCACACAGGTGTTATACTGCGACCAGCAATAGCCTCAGCCTGGATGTGCAGTGCGGGCCTGGCGTGGTCGGATTCCCTGACTGAAAATATTGATACCCTTGATAGGGACAGTATATTATTGACTATAGAGCATTTGAAGGATGCATTTCTATATATGCGTGATGCACAGAGGGATATTTGCCGACTGGCATCAAGAGTTAGCGCGCTGTCCATTTCTGCAAGAAGAGGTTTATGGACGCGGCAGTGGTCAGGTGATGCGGATTCTAAAAGGCACATGGAAGTTTTGCCTTATAAGGGGGAGGAGTTATTTGGGGTAGGTCTATCAGACCTGGTAGCCACGGCAACTGCTGGAAAATCCACATTTTTACCCCACGTAGCTTCTCAACCTAAGAAGACGCCATATTATCAGGCGCAGTCCTTTCGGCCCCATAAGGGCAAGCGGGCAAAAGGCGCCTCATTTCTGCCCCGTGGCAGAGGGAGAGGAAAAAGGCTGCAACAAACAGCCAGTTCCCAGGAACAAAAGCCCTCTCCCGCCTCCGCAAAGTCCTCAGCATGACGCTGGGGCTTTACAAGCGGACTCGGGCACGGTGGGGGCCCGTCTCAAGAAGTTCAGTGCGCAGTGGGCCCACTCGCAAGTGGACCCCTGGATCCTTCAGGTGGTATCTCAGGGGTACAAATTGGAATTCGAGACGTCTCCCCCTCGCCGTTTTCTAAAGTCTGCTTTACCGACGTCTCCCTCAGACAGGGAGGCAGTATTGGAAGCCATTCACAAGCTATATTCCCAGCAGGTGATAATCAAGGTACCCCTCCTACAACAGGGAAAGGGGTACTATTCCACACTATTTGTGGTACCGAAGCCGGACGGCTCGGTGAGACCAATTTTAAACCTGAAATCCTTGAACACTTACATACAAAGGTTCAAATTCAAGATGGAGTCACTCAGAGCAGTGATTGCAAACCTAGAAGAAGGGGACTATATGGTGTCTCTGGACATCAAAGATGCTTACCTGCACGTCCCAATTTACCCTTCTCACCAAGGGTACTTCAGGTTTGTGGTACAGAACTGTCACTATCAGTTTCAGACGCTGCCGTTTGGATTGTCCACGGCACCCTGGGTCTTTACCAAGGTAATGGCCGAAATGATGATACTCCTTCGAAAGAAGGGAGTTTTAGTTATCCCTTACTTGGACGATCTCCTGATAAGGGCAAGATCCAGGGAACAGTTGGAAGTCGGGGTAGCACTATCTCAGATAGTGCTGCGCCAGCACGGTTGGATTCTCAATATTCCAAAATCGCAGCTGATCCCGACGACACGACTTCTATTCCTAGGGATGATCCTGGACACAGTCCAGAAAAAGGTGTTTCTCCCGGAGGAGAAAGCCAGGGAGTTATCCGAACTAGTCAGAAAGCTCCTAAAACCAGGCCAAGTCTCAGTGCATCAATGCACAAGGGTTCTGGGAAAAATGGTGGCTTCTTACGAAGCAATCCCATTCGGCAGATTCCACGCAAGAACCTTCCAGTGGGATCTGCTAGACAAATGGTCCGGATCGCATCTTCAGATGCATCAGCGGATAATCTTGTCTCCAAGGACAAGAGTGTCTCTCCTGTGGTGGTTGCAGGGTGCTCATCTTCAAGAGGGCCGCAGATTCGGCATACAGGACTGGGTCCTGGTAACCACGGATGCCAGCCTTCGAGGCTGGGGGGCAGTCACACAGGGAAGAAATTTCCAAGGACTTTGGTCAAGTCAGGAGTCGTTCCTACACACAAATATTCTGGAACTGAGGGCCATTTACAATGCCCTAAGTCTGGCAAGGCCTCTGCTTCAAAACCAGCCGGTACTGATCCAATCAGACAACATCACGGCAGTCGCCCATGTAAACCGACAGGGCGGCACAAGAAGCAGGATGGCAATGGCAGAAGCCACAAGGATTCTCCGATGGGCGGAAAATCACGTACTAGCACTGTCAGCAGTGTTCATTCCGGGAGTGGACAACTGGGAAGCAGACTTCCTCAGCAGACACGACCGACACCCGGGAGAGTGGGGACTTCATCCAGAAGTTTTCCTACTGTTGGTAAACCGTTGGGAAAGGCCACAGGTGGACATGATGGCGTCCCGCCTCAACAAAAAGCTAAAGAGATATTGCGCCAGGTCAAGGGACCCTCAGGCGATAGCTGTGGACGCTCTAGTGACACTGTGGGTGTACCAGTCTGTTTATGTGTTCCCTCCTCTGCCTCTCATACCAAAGGTACTGAGAATAATAAGAAGGCGAGGAGTAAGAACGATACTCGTGGTTCCGGATTGGCCAAGAAGGGCTTGGTACCCGGAACTTCAGGAAATGGTATCAGAGGACCCATGGCCTCTACCGCTCAGACAGGATCTGCTGCAGCAGGGGCCCGGTCTGTTCCAAGACTTACCGCGGCTGCGTTTGACGGCATGGCGGTTGAATTCCGGATCCTAAAGGAAAAGTGCATTCCGGAGGAAGTCATTCCTACGCTAATAAAAGCCAGGAAAGAAGTAACCGCGAACCATTATCACCGTATTTGGCGAAGATATGTTGCGTGGTGTGAGGCTCAGAAGGCCCCAACAGAGGAATTTCAGCTGGGTCGCTTTCTACACTTCCTACAGTCGGGAGTGACTATGGGCCTAAAATTGGGTTCCATTAAAGTCCAGATTTCAGCCCTGTCGATTTTCTTCCAGAAAGAACTGGCTTCACTGCCTGAAGTTCAGACTTTTGTAAAGGGAGTGCTTCATATTCAGCCCCCTTTTGTGCCTCCCGTGGCACCTTGGGATCTCAATGTGGTGTTGAATTTCCTAAAATCACATTGGTTTGAACCACTTAAAACTGTGGATCTGAAATATCTCACGTGGAAAGTGGTCATGTTATTGGCCTTGGCTTCGGCCAGGCGTGTGTCAGAATTGGCGGCTTTGTCTTGTAAAAGCCCTTATCTGATTTTTCATATGGATAGGGCAGAATTGAGGACTCGTCCCCAGTTTCTCCCTAAGGTGGTATCTGCTTTTCACTTGAACCAACCTATTGTGGTGCCTGCGGCTACTGGGGACTTGGAGGATTCCAAGTTACTGGATGTAGTCAGGGCCTTGAAACTTTGTTTCCAGGACGGCTGGAGTCAGAAAGACTGACTCGCTTTTTGTCTTGTACGCACCCAACAAGATAGGTGCTCCTGCTTCTAAGCAGTCTATTGCGCGCTGGATTTGTAGCACTATTCAGCTGGCGCATTCTGCGGTAGGCTTACCGCAGCCTAAATCTGTAAAAGCCCATTCCACACGGAAGGTGGGCTCATCTTGGGCGGCTGCCCGAGGGGTATCGGCTTTACAACTTTGCCGAGCTGCTACTTGGTCAGGGGCAAACACGTTTGCAAAATTCTACAAATTTGATACCCTGGCTGAGGAGGACCTTGAGTTCTCTCATTCGGTGCTGCAGAGTCATCCGCACTCTCCCGCCCGTTTGGGAGCTTTGGTATAATCCCCATGGTCCTTACGGAGTTCCCAGCATCCACTAGGACGTTAGAGAAAATAAGATTTTACTCACCGGTAAATCTATTTCTCGTAGTCCGTAGTGGATGCTGGGCGCCCATCCCAAGTGCGGATTGTCTGCAATACTTGTATATAGTTATTGCCTAACTAAAGGGTTAATGTTGAGCCATCTGTTGAGAGGCTCAGTTATATTTCATACTGTTAACTGGGTATAGTATCACGAGTTATACGGTGTGATTGGTGTGGCTGGTATGAGTCTTACCCGGGATTCAAAATCCTTCCTTATTGTGTCAGCTCTTCCGGGCACAGTATCCTAACGGAGGTCTGGAGGAGGGGCATAGAGGGAGGAGCCAGTGCACACCAGATAGTACCTAATCTTTCTTTTAGAGTGCCCAGTCTCCTGCGGAGCCCGTCTATTCCCCATGGTCCTTACGGAGTTCTCAGCATCCACTACGGACTACGAGAAATAGATTTACCGGTGAGTAAAATCTTATTTTTCTTTATGGAGCCTTAGGATATGGCACTGTCATGACAAACTGTGCCAATACGGTACTCTGTGTCAGAAACCCTTCCCTGTAGGTGCTGTAATTGCTGGGTGATTTCAGACACTGCTTGTGGTAGTAAAGGGGACATGGTGCTTTTTATTGCATCAACTAGATCCCAGTAAGTAATGGGAATCAGGGGAGCGCCGTACCTGCGTAGAGTCATAGTCCTCCGTTGCTGCAGTAGCAGCTTTCTTGTGTGCAGGGACGCTGGGTGCTGTGTCCGTGTCTGGCGCCATGATGGGCTCTGTGCAGCGCTTCTCTAGAGGGGTTGCTGCGGCTTAGCGGCGGGCGGAGAAGCCATAAACTTCTCCATCGGGTACACCAGCTGGCGTGGGGAGCGGGAACGAGGTGTTGGTGGCTATTAGCAGCCTTGAGAAGGTACAATTACCGGGTGCAGAACGGAGCAGCCAGACCAAGCTGCGTCCTGCATGGAAGTGGAAGTCCGTAATCCTACTCGTTATTATTATAATAATACTTAGAATATAATAGAAACATTGATCAGCCACGTTTTAA